>NW_011948432.1:1744372-1795431 GCF_000503995.2 Ceratosolen solmsi marchali
CCCCCCCCCCCCCCGCCATCGCCATCACCGTGTCAAGAAGGTCCCCCGCCCTAGCCCCTCGAATCACTCAATACCGCCGTCGCCTATCCCCACTAAGCCGGACTCGAGCCAATCGACAGCTGGTTTTTTCCCTCGGGCGGCCCCGAGTTCCCGGAAAATTGCACATCGAGTCGGAAAAATATTTGGACTTTCTTACGCGGACAAACGGCTGCCGCTACCCTGGATTCTCTTTCGCCGTCCTCGTTGCCTGCAATTACGCCTCACCGAACTATGTAACTCGAAATGAGAGCGAGATTCAGCACGCCGATGCGATTTCAATTTCATTGCATTAGGTGATGGATGCAACGATTGTAAGCAAAGCCAAATATGTTCGCATATGGAATTTAGCACAAGTTTCTCATATCGAGTAGATAAATATTTATTCGGCTTCTTTTAACGGAGAACTCGAGTCCCATTGAAAAGATTTTGCTTTATTTGGCTAAAATGAATTTCTTATTTACACGCGTAGCACCCGTGTACGCTAGCGCGACCGTCGTTATTTATCTCCTCCGAGTTCGATGAACGATTTTTAAAGCTCGCTCCCGTTAAACAATTCGACAAAATCATTTTACAATTGTCGGACAAAACATCTTTTCTTATATAACACTCAATACTCTCTTCTTCTTATATATATATATATATATATATATATATATATATATATATATAATATAACCACTACAATCGTAATCTCACAAATCAAAACAGAGCTCGTTTTAATGGGATGGCTCATTTCATCTTAGGGTGTAACGTTGGCGGAGATTATGAGTCTGGTGTCAGTGTCGCCGAGGGGGAAGTGCAACGACAAGGAATTTTCACCGGAGCGTTCAAATCCAGGGCACGTTTAACACTTGCAACAATGTGTGTCGCTCCTCCCTGACCCCTCATCGCTCCCAACTCCCCACTACCGTCCCGCCCTAGATGAAGAAAGCGTAAAAAGAAGAGTGAGGAAGTTTGCAGCCGTTGGTTGCGCAACAAAAGCTGTGCTGCAGGCGCCCGCGGTCGCAAAACTAAAATATACATGAGAACATGCGCTCGACAGATCCAAACAGAAAGGTCAACGCTATGCTCGAGCCCCGTAACGCGCAAAAAAGATAAAGAAAAATGCAGTAAGAAATGACCGAGCACAAACGATTCTAGCAGTTTTTAATTTTTACGAGGCTAAATGCGCCGCCGGGCGAAACGAAACCAAATTTTGAAAAAGAGAGTCGGTCAACAATGTTCCATGTTATATTGCATTAATGCTTGGATGGGCGAATGTGCGTAGAAGAAAAGGTCGAGTGGAATATTTTCTACTCTCGTAAAATCGAAATTCTGTCTTACTTTTTTTTTTCAAAGATTATGGCGGGTTCTTGTGTTTATCTCGTAAAATACTATTGTTCCTTAATTTTTCATTCTCTCCCACCCCGCCGCCGCCACCGACAATTACGTATGCATATATTAATGGAGTAAATATGAGATCTTCATGTGTGTCCATATATTCAGTATGGACGATTATCCAATGGCCTTACTGTTTTACTGTCGAAAATTTGAAAATATTTCAACGAAAAATAATAAAAATAATAAAAATGCCTGCATTAGCGTCGGTGGCCTTACATATATATCATCACGATATCACACTTTTGTCAAATCCCTCTTTTAATACTAAGTATTGAAAATCGAACGCGCGGTAAATTTGTAAATTTATAATAATTTATAATACCCTTGTCAATCATTCGAATGAATTTTGCAGAATCGTTCGATATTTCATTTTATTCTTCGGACGGTACATTTCTCATATTAAAAAAAGAAAAAAAGAAAAAAAGAAAGAAAAAAAATAAGACATTCCAAATAATATTTTCATAATGTTTCTAATCGCCCATGATGCTACTATTATTGTTCTTGAAGCGCTAAACGCCAACTTCGTTATCAATGTTTGTAATTGCTCGGTAGAGATTATTCGTAGTTGTATGCTTTTCTTAAATAAACTCTATCAGAATTCGTATGCATAATCAGGTTGGAGTTTTCATATATTCTGGCATGTAATGAATATTGGGAAGACTTATCTTAAAAGAAGAAAGAAGAAGGAAGATCTTAAAAGACTCCAAAAGAGGGACGCAATAATGCCTTATTAATTTGTCTCTCAAAACTCATGAAAAATATAAAACGATCGAAGAACAAACGACTTACTGTATTTCGATCGATGATTATGCAAAGCACATTTATCCATGAGCGTCATTAAGAGCAGCGAAATATTTATAAATGTTGGAAAACGAATAGAATGGAATTCATCAACTTGACAATAGAACACTAAGGAAATAAAAACTGTCCCGCGTTCGGTTGCTCATTGCCTATACAATAAACATCCAAGACAAAAACGCCATTTACGCATTCTAAAGAGATTAAAAAATACTTGGCATTTAAGGTTAGCCAAGGAGCGCTCGAGCCAATGTTACCATCCACATTCATCCTACATCCAAAATAATTCGAAGATCGAGGATCTATAATTCTTCATCTGCACCCAATAACTAAGAAAGAATGAAACTATTGCTGCTATTGCTACTCGCATATGGTCTTTAATGCGCATTCGTTCCATCATAGCAACGCACACCAACTTGCCACTTGGACGCATGGATCATCCAAAGTAAACATACACGGAGTCATGACCTCGGGAGAGGAGCAACGGTCCGCGTTTTACGCTCCCACCAATTCCCATCGCCGTCATCCTCGCCCTGAGCTGCTACGAAGTTAAGCAAAACAGTGTTTCCGTACTTCTACCTTCCTCCTCCACCTCCTCCTCTACCTCCGCCAACTCCTCCTCCTCAACTCTCTTCGGTACCACTGACCAACGATGACAATGACGACGACGACGACGACGACGACGACGACGACGACGACGACGACGACGACGACGACGACGACGACGACGACGACGACGACGACGACGACGACGACGACGACGACGACGACGACGACGACGACGACGACGACGACGACGACGACGACGACGACGACGACGACGACGACGACGACGACGACGACGACGACGACGACGACGACGACGACGACGACGACGACGACGACGACGACGACGACGACGACGACGACGACGACGACGACGACGACGACGACGACGACGACGACGACGACGACGACGACGACGACGACGACGACGACGACGACGACGACGACGACGACGACGACGACGACGACGACGACGACGACGACGACGACGACGACGACGACGACGACGACGACGACGACGACGACGACGACGACGACGACGACGACGACGACGACGACGACGACGACGACGACGACGACGACGACGACGACGACGACGACGACGACGACGACGACGACGACGACGACGACGACGACGACGACGACGACGACGACGACGACGACGACGACGACGACGACGACGACGACAACAACAACGTGGACGATGACAACGACGACGAGGCCTAGGCGCACCTCCAACATAGCCATAGATCACGAGTGGCCGAGAGGGAGATAGACGATGCGCGCGCACACGAGCACGCCGCTGTCGACCGGCGCTCGCGCGCCTCCTTCCGCGTGCACCGACGGTGCGGCGCTCGGCAACTTGTCGGCGCGCCGGCGAAAGGCCGCCAGTAGCTCGAGAACGCTCTCACCGTGAGGAGGTTCTTGTTGTTCTCCCGTCGCGCTAGTGCTCTTGTGCGCTCATTCGTTTAATTTGCGATCGAGTCGCGATCTAAATCCTGATTCATCCTGTGCGTCCATCCGTACGTAGCATCCCTCTGCGGAGGTGCCCAAAGTAGCGGCGGCGTTGACCTTCCACGCATTCTCACTCGTCAAAGGAAATTTTGAAGGAGCGAGTGAAAGCCCCCCCCCCCCCCCCCCCCCCCACCGGGCGCGGGGGCGGCCCGGCACCTCCTAAGCCGATCAGCGAAGCGTCATGGCTCCGCGAGCCCTGGCGGTCCTCGCGCTCTTACTCGCGCTCGCGGCCGCGCTCGAGGTCAACGACTCGGCCAGTGGCTCGACCCTGAGTATCCTGCGATGCTGTCGCGCCGGCGAGGACCTTGAGAAACCGATCGACCCCGAGGCCGAGGTGCGCTGCGTACCCTCGACCCGGCCATTTCAGCCCCTCGTCTACTCGCCCGAGGCTCGCACCTACTTGACCGGCCTCCCGGCCACCTGGACCGTCCTCGAGGCCGCGCGCCCGGCATGCCCGGAGCCCCGGCTCTTGCGTTACGTGCCCCACAGCAAGTACAATCCCTTCGTACTCTTTGACTTTGGAGAGGTGGTGCTCGAGGCCGGCACGACCGTCCCACTTAAGCCCGACGAGTTCTGCCTCGGCTCCAATACTCTACTGGCCTGCCTACCCCGGAGGAACGAGAGTCACCAGGCCGCGGCGACGATGCGGCCCAAGTTGCGCAAGTGCTGCGGCGAAAGCGCGGCTTACGAGAGGTAAAAAGAGACGGACGGACGGACGGACAGACAGCTGATCGCTTGTTTACTTCCGCTACGGCACGAGTGGCCGATGCACGGCCGAGGGCCATGACACTCCACACCTCGCCTCGTCACACCGACACCTCGCCGCCCCTCACTCAACAACACCCCGTCACGCCTTAGCCCGTTGCTCCTGGCCCGGACGAAAATACCGTGCATGCGCGTGATACCACAATCCACGTGTATTTATAATCCATTCACCCTACCCGCTCTGTCTCTATTCCGATAATTTGCCAACTACAAAACGTTGCAACATCGAACCTACTGTTATTTAATCTAACTATCTCTCTCTCTCTCTCTCTCTCTCTCTTACTCTCTATTTTTCACACTTCAATTAGGAACTCGTGCGTGGGCATTGAGACCGATAGCCCGATGTCGCTCGAGGAGGAGCAGGCTCTTCTCCTGGCTGGGGCCAACGGCAAACTTGGCAATCTTACCGCCGGTATGGAGATCGTCAGCGGCTTTCCCGTCTGTCCGCGACTCGACAACTTCACCATCGTCGGCGACATGCGAGACGCTGTGCTCCAGCCTGACGCGAGTCTCCTCGTCGACGGTCAGCATATACCGACCGAGGAGTTTTGCGTGGAGCGGTTGCGAGGTGCTGACAGCCAGCTCCAGCCTCCCAAGGTCTTCGCCTGCTCGGAGCACGCGGCCAAGGGGTAAGTTGACCAAGACTGCTTTCCTCGGCGTTCAACGTCCTTCCCGCTATTACCAAAAGTGTCACCCCTTGGTGACGTTTCGTCCAACGAATTGCGACTATGTGTAATCCATCTAAAATTCAAAATTATCATCGGAGTATATTGAAATTGGGAGAAACTTGCCGTGACGCGTGACAATTATCGATGCAGTACACCTTATTCGAAATGAAATCCAATCTTTATCTCGTGATCATAAATATTTCTAATTGTTAATTTTGCAATTGTATACCGTTAGCCTACGATTTTTGGGCTCTCATGGAAAAAGTTACGACACGTTGCCGAGCCTTGAGTGTATAAGTACACACGTCTTTAATTAATGTTGGCCTACTCTCGATTTCTCCTCTTTCTCTTGAAGCCTGTATGTAGTACGAACCTAGCCCTAGAGACTAGAGAGAGACTAGAGAGAGAGAGAGAGAGAGAGAGAAAGTACGATCAAGACGATCAAGACGATCGTCAGTATCCAGCACGGCCTATTTAAAACAAATAGTTTTATTAATTAATTCACATTTTTCTATCGTATGATAATTATCGTTCACATGACACAAGTAAAAATGACTTAATAATTTGTTTATTTATTTCTTTATCTTTAAATTTTATTATTATGGAAATGCCGGAAAAGGCAAATAGGCCAATCGTATGGGAAACGATTGAATAGCGTTAGATGATATTATATTATATCGATGAGAAGGAATTATCAAATTAAGATTTGAGTATAATTGCCATTCGATAATCAAAAAAAAAAAAAAAAAAAAAAAAAAAAAAAAAAAAAAAAAAAAAAAAAAAATTAAAACCATAACTGACAGTCACAATTCACGTTTTTTCGCGCATAAATTCAAAAAGCAGTATTCCGAGCGCAAACTGAACCACTTCCAACATAATGGAAAAGCGCCTATGTGTATTCGTATACGTAAGAGCGAGTGAGCGATGGAATTTTTACAGTTACGCGTCAACCGTGCAATATGTCCTAATAATGAGACGAAAATCTGGGTTCGAGTGCTAGAATGCAAAAGTTTGCGTGAATTTGATGAACATTGAATTGCTCGTCTTCATTCACGTTTCCATCCACGTCTCCATCCACGTCTCCATCCACGTCTCCATCCACGTCTCTCCCTTACTGAAAATCTTTTCACATTTCAACAAGGTCATTCGTTTCAGGATCATGATTATCCTGCATTTCTAAATGTTGAATTAATAATTTGCCGCGGAACGCGAGGTTTTTCAAAGGGTGAAACTTCAGACTTGTCTAGATGTATAGAGTTCCGCTTCGTTTGCTTTCTTGTTTTCTCCGTGGCTTTGCCTTCCAATTATCCATGTAAAAATTATTCACCGCTATGTTGGACGCTCATTATATTATCCCAATTTCGACTTAACTTTCGCACCTTAATTATTAACTTGAGAATTTCCATACCGATGCTTGTCGATAATTTTAATATATATTCATGAAATATAACAAGGAATTATTATTACGACCTCTCAATGCCGGCCGACCCATTTCAATTATAACGCTCAAATTGTCGTTAGCTTAAAACGAATAAGGAATTCTTCTATACTAAATACAGACATTGATGCATTTTTTTTTACGATACTGACTTGTAGCAGATAATCCTGCACAATATTTGTGCAGGTACACACCATTTTTTATAATTTCAATTACACGTCACTCACCATTCGTCATAAAACCATTTCAAACGTTATTTAACGCCACGGTGATTTCTTCTCGAGTTTACGAATTTAAGAAAAACTGGAAATATTTATGCACCATAGCATTAATAATTATTTACAATATACTGGTAGATCGATTGTCATCAATGTCGCGAATTATTACGTTCGGATATCACAATTGTCATGTATTTTTCGTAAAATCTCATTCGCCAATTCAGCAACGATTTATTGCAGTACCATGTACGTACGACGTAGAACGTCCAACGGTTTCTAAAAATAACACGATCATCGATGATCTATGTACTGCCTATTTATTAACAACCAGATCCCCATAAAATTATAAAATTATACCCCCAATTACAGAAATCTATAATTCTCTCGCTATAACAGCCTTGATTCAAGAACAACCCTTGGGGGCCGGTGGCCCGTAGTCCTGGGGCTTTCCTCATTTCTCGGTAAGGAGGTCACTCGGTGGAATCCATCATCCTTCTCCATTACCATCCTACCTAACCATCTCGCAGCTCGCTTACGCATACGCTCATTATCTCTCTCGCACTTTCGCTAATATTTCCAATCAGCGTTTTCCGTTTCTCGCGTTTAAGGGTCGCGCATACCTCCTCGCGGACAATTTGAATCTGCCTCCGATACCTTGACGCCACTCTAGTCCCGCGCCCTAATAATACAAGCCTCGGGCAGCGCTGGCTCTGGAAATCGTGGAATTATTCGCACTTACGGGCATAACGCATTAACGAAACCAAGTTTTGTTACTGGGAACATCCCGCAGGGATTCGAGTAAAAGCGAATTTACGCAAAGGCAAATTCGGCGCTATTCGCGGATGAAAAAGAGGAGGAACGGTGCCTAAATTCTCGGCTAAGACGGCGGTGTGATGAGTCAGTGAGACTGCCGATCCGATTGACATGGGGCGTGGTTACTTTGGGGGCGGGGGGGGGGGGGGGGGGGGGGGGGGGGGGGGGCAGAAGAGCGGACACCTTGTTTCGGCAGCCGCATGGCAATTCGGTTGGGCGATTATTGCATTCCGTTCCTTAAGTTTTTGTGGTAATTCTGCGGGGCGCGGCCGTGGCCCAGGCATCTTGGATGAAATTACATCAACCGGGCTCGAATACATTCACACACTTTGGCAAAATTGCAGGCTTTTATCGTAAATCCAACCGAATGAACCCAAGCCGAATGCAATTTACGTACGCCAGATCCCGCAACGAATTATTTAAAGAATCGGCCGGCACCTGCCGAGCACGTGCGCGAGTTCATCCTGTGACGCGCTCGCAATTATAATTAGCAATTATTGAATTAAATAAACGAATAACGAGGACTTGGGTCGATTCCATTTAATTTCCAAATAATGAACGACCTCGATTCGGTACATCCTCATCCTCTTCCAACCTCGGTTCCCCTTACCCCTTGCCCCTTGTATCACTTACGGCCCATTATAGTGTCCAGCCTATTGCGTGTCGTCGTTGGTAAAATGACTAAAGTCGTCGTCGTCGTCGTCGTTGTCGTCGTTGTCGTCGTTGTTTTCGCACGGCGGTATCTTTGTATGCGCTCCTAGAGCGGTCGATTATAACCGATGTGTCGGCCGTCGATGCCCCAACAATTGATGATCTTCTGTCGGGGTGTCGGATACTGCTCAATCTTAGACAAGGATTATTTTAGATTTGGCGTGTAGAACGCGTGTGCCGGGCAATATCCGAGTGCGGGCATACGTGGATTAATGGGAAGAGAGGTGGGAAACGGAAGAGGCGTAGGTAGTATCAGCGACCTTTTTTTCCTCTCCGACGCTCCATCCACGCGCTAATTTCAAGTTTGATTGATAATAATTTTCCCTCGACTTTATCGTGTCCAAATTGGACAATTTTAAACGCACATAAAATCCGACACGATGACGCATTGATTAATGTACTTGTCGTATCCAGTGGATCACGGCATATTAATCACCTCCATTAGCTTTTTTCCCGAAATTTGTATCTCCGTCATTTTTATTATACGCGAGCGAGCTCCCTTTTGCTCACGAGCGAAAGCCGAGGCGGATTCCCAGTGCCGATCATTATGTGGCAAGGTAGCGCATCACTCCCGGAGAAGGATTCACGATATGTTGAATTCGGTTGATTTGGTGAGTAATATTTACTACAAGATTGAGCTACTCGTCGATAAAGTATGAAAGAAAATTCGAATGACCAGAGTAGCGCATAAGTAGCACATCGTCGGAAAATAAAAGTATGGTTCGGCGCCTCTATAAAATAAGCGATAAAATAAATTTGGCGCGCGATTTCGCGCTCCTAGTATGCGCCGGCTAAGGACAGCCGTAGAGTTCCGCTTGCGCACCAACGCATACGCACACACACGCAATGTAGTTGCCAGCAGAAGGAGCTCAGGGGCTCGATTCTCCGCCACTACGCGGCATAAATTTACCATTCCATGGCATACGATCGCCCTTGAAGTCCCGTCGTCGTCCCATATTTCCCTTTCAGATGCACCGTCTTTGTCGATCCCCCGTCGACCACTTCCCACTACCAGCAGGAGAGTTCGAATAAAATTATATTTCGCAACCTGTTTTTTCGTGCCTTCGCGCCGCACTCGGCTTCTTGGTTCCCTCTCACATACGCCGGTGCATACGCACGCGCACTGAGAGGTAGAGAGAGAGAGAGAGAGAGAGAGAGAGAGAGAGAGAGAGAGAGAATTACAGAGGCGGTAGAAACGCGTAATGAGGGATGTGAGAGGCAGGCGCACTCTCGAGAATAATGGTTATCGGTGCATGCGGAGGATATTGAAACTAGGCTATGAGAAAACGAAGCTTACTTTTACTTTTTCAAGATTTTCAAGATTCAAGATACAGAGGCTTAAGTAGTATTACGGATGAATGATTTTATTAAAGTTTTAGGCCACTGATTTTTTTTCTTTCTTTTTTCTTTTATTATTTTTCTAACTCCGAGCTCTCGGTTACGTTTAGATTAGAATTTCCCTTTGTCCGTCGATGCTGCGTGCAGATTAAAAACAGTCACGCGTGTAAATTTGTAATTTTTCACAAATACATGGAAAAAATATATTTATAACTAATCACCGATATTGTCCCACCATTAAAGAAACCAATAAATTAATTATCTTCCGTCAAATTAAGTTATTCGAATAGAAACGAAAAAAACTAATCAAATCTAACAATGTAATGCTCGGAGCCAAGAACGACAAAGCACTTGTTATGGACAATCGTTACCAAGCACAAACAAATTCTTCGACTTTAATTTCGATACCGACTCTTAGATTATCGACCCGGTGATCATATTGGAGCCCCGACGGATCACTCGATGTTCTCATTTTCGTCGATAAGACTGTTATGACACGCGTCCTTCTGGATTTCGATGTTCAAGTTCGAAAAGTGGGGGAAAGGTCGAATAAACACGTGAACGAGATAATGTCAAATTTCACGATAATCGCGGGTAATCTCTCTTTCACCTCTTTATTCTCTGATCGACTTGGTTGCCATAGCCATATCACTCGGCGCACGTATAAATCGATCGGCGGGTTCACCTCGCGTCGACCGTTAACCTCGGCCTTGCGACTCAACGGACCAACGACGGCTTCGGCCAAGTCTGCTCGAGCGCATTCGAAGCAAGGACACCTCGAGTTCACTGACTTTTTTTTTTGTTTTTTTTTTTTTTGTTTTTATTTCTTTTTGCTTGTTTGTTTTTTGTTTCACCCATCCGCCATCCGTAGGGGATTGTTTTGTCAACATACCGATTTAGCGTGAATTCGCTTCCTTCGTTTATTCCGCGACTTAGCGCGTCGTCAATATTTTCCAAATTGTTAACGATTATAGGAACCTAGACGTTATTTTGATGTCATTGCCCAATGTCGTTTTCAGGCAGAGTTTATAGTCTGTCAATCGTTCGACAGCTTTTGGACGCTTTTTTCCCCTTAGCGTGTCGAATGTTTTACTTGTCCTATTGTGCGTAGTCGGTTATTCGACTCTTACTTGGAAACTAATAATATAGTATTTTGGTTCAACCGTTATTTGCATCTGTGTGATATACTGGCCTGACATTACACGCCCAAGTATGGAGTTGAAAACATTGATATTTATTTGAAGACATTTTTCCAAATTGTATTCGTATATTATAAAGGGGGAATTTGTCGATTATCAAAAAAGTCTTATTAACCTTAGCTGTATAATATTATTCGAATGCTTATTTATAATTGATTTAAAAGCGAATTCAATATCATGGTTTTCATATACACGTTTACGTAGCTTATGATAATGAAAAACTAAATAAATTGCGTTAAAAAATTGTACTTTTAAACGAAGAAAACGTATACATATATATTAGAATCGAAGAAATATTAATTATGGAAATGTGTAAATTATTGCGTTGTTATTTTTCTTAAAGATATAATGTATCGTTGAAGATGCGAAATACAATGAGAAAATGGATATATAGAAATATTAGTGTCTGTTGAAAAATGATAATATTTTGACGTTATATATTGGCCGACAATCGAACGTAACTCACGAGCTCCTCTTTTCTTCTCTTATTATTCCAAGCTAAGATTAAATTAAACAGAGGAAATGGTTGGTCGTCGTCGTTGTCGTGGTCGTCGTGGTCGTCGTCGTCGTCGTCGTCGTCGTCGTCGTCGTCGTCGTCGTCGTCGTCGTCGTCGTCGTCGTCGTCGTCGTCGTCGTCGTCGTCGTCGTCGTCGTCGTCGTCGTCGTCGTCGTCGTCGTCGTCGTCGTCGTCGTCGTCGTCGTCGTCGTCGTCGTCGTCGTCGTCGTCGTCGTCGTCGTCGTCGTCGTCGTCGTCGTCGTCGTCGTCGTCGTCGTCGTCGTCGTCGTCGTCGTCGTCGTCGTCGTCGTCGTCGTCGTCGTCGTCGTCGTCGTCGTCGTCGTCGTCGTCGTCGTCGTCGTCGTCGTCGTCGTCGTCGTCGTCGTCGTCGTCGTCGTCGTCGTCGTCGTCGTCGTCGTCGTCGTCGTCGTCGTCGTCGTCGTCGTCGTCGTCGTCGTCGTCGTCGTCGTCGTCGTCGTCGTCGTCGTCGTCGTCGTCGTCGTCGTCGTCGTCGTCGTCGTCGTCGTCGTCGTCGTCGTCGTCGTCGTCGTCGTCGTCGTCGTCGTCGTCGTCGTCGTCGTCGTCGTCGTCGTCGTCGTCGTCGTCGTCGTCGTCGTCGTCGTCGTCGTCGTCGTCGTCGTCGTCGTCGTCGTCGTCGTCGTCGTGGTCGTCGTCATCTTGGGCTTCGTTGTCCCTCGTCGTGCCGACGACGAGTATTGCAACGCACAAGTCGAGAAACAAGATGGTGAAATGACACGATCTACGACGCGCGCATGCATGTATGCAAACACGAAAATATGCCTGCGTTAATGTATTTATGGGTCAGTCTGAACTCTAAAAGTGTCCGAACAAAAAGCTATTAATTTTCGCACTCTTTACGGCAATAATAATAATACGCCGAGTTTAGCCTTCTTAGGCACAGAGCAATTAAAGTGCAAAGGGAAATATCATTCGAGATCCGTTTCTCGAGTCTTGAGAATTATGCGACGACGAGGAATTCGAGCTTATGAATGAAAAGAAACGCATGTGGTTCGCAAAAAAGAACATGTGCAACAGCTCAAGAGCAATCAAACGTCTTGTATCTGCTTTTTATGCTTGTAAGCAATTTATAAATTTTTACTTTTTTAGACGTTCACATAATTTTCACGTATTTAACAAAGGCTAATAAGCTTATTGTTTTTCTCAATCTTTATGCCCAATATTCTGTCTAATAAGTTTTAACAAGGATAATAGCTGTGGCAATTGTTTTTGAAATTATAAAGCAAGTTTAAACAGTTAGTATTTAAAGAGATTTTTGACAATGTTCCATAGTAATTAAGCAAGAGTTTAATTTTAGTAATAATAATAAAAGAAAAAAATTAAAAAAAAAAAAAAAACAAACAAACAGACGAACAAATCCGATGTAAATTACATTAGGATATCTGCCCGATACTTGATTGCATACGTAATTAAACTACTACATCATATTTGTAATTCCATATTGAATAAAAGCAATAATTCATTTAAAGTAAATTATTTTGATAAATATCATGGAGCATTCAAATCTAATTCTGATAAATGACTTTTAATTATTTTATAATAATAATAAAAATTATTCGTTTATTTGTTAATTTAACGAAACAAATTGTCGCTTAGTTAGTTAGGCCGAACGAAAGTTCAGCCGAGTTTCTTTATCCAAAAAATGGAGCCCAATCAATAAAGTCCCTCTATGAAATGAATAATCATGTCACGAGCCACGCACCCACGTAGAGACGCGATGACAAATTCACTGGCGCAAAATGAGATGGTGGCCCGTATTTCGCTAAACCAGTTGTGGCAAATCGAAATGGAAAGCGGACACGTCATATATTTCGTGATGTGCGCGATGGTACATATGTAAATCCCCGTGAAACGCATTCGGAGACGAGAAAATAAGAGCTCGGAGAAGAGAAAAATGAGTGTGTGTGTGTGTGTGTGTGTGTGTGTGTGTGTGTGTGCGCGAGAGAGAGAGAGAGAGAGAGAGAGAAAGTAAAAACCGGTGTGAGTCGACCTACTTGAAGACGACGGACCGAGCGAGTGGGGATTATTTCTTTTTTGTTTGTATGTATTCGTTGCGACGATCTTCGGGCTATGATCGACTACTAGTGGCGGGCGTGTGTAGCGTGCACGTGTGTAACGGGCAAGAGAAAAAAAGAGAGAGAGAGAGAGAGGAAGTCGGAACCGGATTTCAAAAACAAGGGAGATGAGAGGGTAATGGAGGAAGGCAAAATAAACGGGGACTGGAGGAGGAGGAGGGGGAGGAGGAGGAGGAGGAGGGGAGGAGGAGGAGGAGGAGGAGGAGGAGGATGATTATGTACGAGACAGAAGAGAAAGTGAATGCGATTGGAAGAAGTTGTATTATTTTTAAAAAGTAAAGCCGTTAAAGCGATCGGATTTTCCGCTCTATAACATATTAAAAACGCATTATAATTTGTTGTTGCTAGCAGTAATGTTAACTAAACGAAGCATTAAAGATATGAAATTAGCCTTGTGTATTTGGTGTGAAGACCTAAATTTTACTCGTATTCCGTACTTTCTACTTTTAATGCCGTTTCATTAGCTATTCAAGCAATTTCATTGAATTTTTTACGAACAATTTAAATTTCTCGGTGTTTTTAAGACTGAAAAAATGGGTTCCACATTCCAACGATAGTTGAACATGTATTTGGTAACCTTATGAATTAGTTTACAAAGTGTGTGTGTACAGTATTTTCGTATATTATAGGAAAATACAACGATAGCAATGTATAATCAAGAGAATGGGCGGGGGGAGGGGGTGTAGCATACAGTTTTACTTAAAAATAAATTTCCACACTTCTTTTAATTTACTAAAGCCTCATATTTAAAGTGCTTGCCATACATGTATGCAGACTAATGTAAATTACTAAAAATTAATATACATCAGGCACATTACACGGAAATTAATATCGATAAAGTTTAAAGTGCATTTGGGAAGAAATGAAAGCTCGTTTCACTTTACTTTTAATCTTTGTGGCAGTAACGTTTCTTATTAGTTTTATTTATCATCCCGTTAATACATTAAATTGCAATCAATTTGTACATATCATATTACAACAAATAAATAAAAAAAGACGAAAATATTTTAAACATTAGTAAATTCGTTTTATAGAAGTCATCTATGAACTTTTACTCATCATTGCTTTGCCCTGTTGTTTTCACAAGGATGATTATATTTTCGTATTATTTTTAATATAAATCGAATACAAATATACCTTTTTCCCATGCAGGTATTAAGCTTTAGCAATTATCGGGCTACACCATGAATACACCGCAGCCTATAAATAATTCGAAATTTTATTTAGTCCGTGCGAAGATTAAACGAAGTAGTAAACGCTAAAAATTGTATCTTGCAATTAAAATTTAGGTTATTGTGGCATTGCGAAAGTAATTGCATCGAGATAACACGTTCTGGTAGCTTTGAAAATAATGAAGAGAAGTGCTCCTGACCCGAAGCACTTTAGATTATGCATGACATCGGTTACGAGCGCTGCGAGAGGCTAATCGATCCTATGCCGCGGCGAAGCGTGAATTTCCTCGGAACTTTACTTTACGAATCTGTGGCATTTCGATCATTTCGAGTCTTACCGTACTTGGGTTAATGTTATTATGGGGGAGTAAAGTCACCTAGTACTGTTAAATGATTCGCTGCTTTGGCTTGACAGTCGCCTTTAAGCGCGTACCGAATTACTGCGGGAAAGTATTTATTGCGCCTTCTCTAGGACTTTGTCAATTAAGTTTCTCCATTTCTCGTTCCCCTTTCCTCATATTATATCTATATATTTAACGGAGATTCTTATTGTTTTATAGCACGCAATAACAAAGGAGTCACGATTCTAGTCAGACGCTTGTTGTTATAGCTTACGGTAGCCATTTATTCTTCGGCATATTCATTCGTAGATTATGCTTTTTTGTCACAAGAACAATGAATCAATCACGATATTGCAGCAACTACGAATCTTTTTATTTTGTTAATGATGTTTTTTTTTTTTTTTTTTTTTTTTTTTTTCTTTTTTTTTTTTTTTGACCAATACTACCTATCTATGTTTTAATATGTTTATTTTAAAAAGTTCGAGAACATTTCGTTATGAAAATTTCACGCGTTCTCATACGTTATCACGTCGTCTCATTGTCGTTAGCGATTATGAAAAACAATTTACGTTTAAGTACATTGAGTGTAAGTAATTATTTTGATTACCATTCATCCTCCGCTACTCTCTCTCTCTCTCTCTCTCTCTCTCTCTCTCCTCTCCTATGAATAAATTAAAAGTGTACAACGTCTGAAACGTGTATAAATATCAGACCTTCTCGTTCGAGCATATAATGCGTGATAAGAAACTCATTTTTACAACATCTCCAAATTTTTAAGACTAGATCATACAAATTACAGTTATAGTAAATGTAATATTATTTTTGGATTACCAAGTTGCGCTCACGTATATTGAACAACATTATCCTTGTATTAAGTATCGAACAAATGGGGCCGGAAAAAGAATTTGAGCGTTGCCCATGAAATTGAAACATAATGGAGCATGTAGAAAGCAATATTCGCTCGGGGATAGTACCAGTGCACTTGATTCCCCTAAATTAACAAGTGCGTGCGGCAGGCACATGGGAGAAAGCCAGCCTACGTGTTCAATTTGGCAGATAAATGTGCGTTAGCGCGAAATAGCCAAGTCACTTGTCTCGCCGTAGGAGAATACACTTTCGAAAAATATCCTTATCTGGTAAGCATGGAAGGGAAAGTGCAGCAGATGCGCTTCATTGACGTCATTCGTGTATTAACACTCTCGAGGAGAATCCAAGCAGCCAGACACGTGTCGGGTTTGTCCGTGTCGGCGGCGGCGGTGGCAGCGGTGGCAGCGGTGGCAGCGGTGGCAGCGGTGGCAGCGGCGCGTATCGAGCAATCGAGGAATATCGCTTTCACCTCCGTCCGTACCTTCCTCGGACCACTAGCAGCGGGCTTTCACCGATTGCCAAGCGCATTCGAGACCGAATTCCTCGGCGGCAGAAATCATCCCGGGCCGAAAGCCGGGGGAAGCAGTATAATGTAAACCGTTGCGCGAATATACATTTCGGGGGCGTGGGTGCTGACGGATATTTATTCATCGAGTGTCGATGAGAATGCTCTAAAATTCTGGCGAGCTTGATAATTTTAATCGTGACTCGGCGCGCTTTTATTCTTGTGGCGTGGCCGACGATTTGCCAGCTAAGCTGGGCGCTTTGCTTCTCAAAGGCCTGCTCGCATAATATTATTATTCTCCGTCCTTCATTAATGGAGAGAAACGATACCGTTGCACGCTTGTGCCAACTGCGCGCGTTTCACGCGATCGGTCAAGAGGCGAGCTACCGAGATCTTACCCGACCTTACTTACGAGACCTTGCGAAACCAATTGCGATAATTATGTAACACGGCAAATATGAATATTTACGTGTCATGTGCATTTCATTGATTGTGCGTAATGTATGTGTAACGATGGTATTGTGCTAAGTTGTGCCTGTGTCGACTTTGTCAAGCGTCGGGAAGCATAAAATTTCTTAAGGCTAATAAATAAATAATAGTTGCTTTATTGCTATTTCGAATTACGATAAATTTGAAATATTTAACGTTATATGTCAACTGTATGAGAAATCAGTGTCACGCACAGAAATATCGCTAATGAATGCACATTTTACAATTACGCAATATTACATTGTACATTCGCTGCGATTGTTATTATAAATACTATAATACGCCGCAATGCGAATTAATATTTATATATTAATTTATATTATTTGTATATCTTCATTTTAATAAATATAAATGCAAATTTTTATTAATCATACAATAATACATTTTGTAACGTATAATATTATATTTTTGACCAATTACAATATTGCATTGTGAAATTTGAATAATTATAATTGCTCTGTTAAACATTATGTTATTAATCACATGATATGGTCAATAAATTAAAAATTATTAAGGTCGTGGAAACTTGCTGAACCTAAAAACGTATTAAAAATATGAAAAGCCATTTTATTATTTAGGCGCATATATTCAGGCATACACTTGTGTCTATGCGGTGCTTTATTTACCAATGCAGGTATTTTATACGGATATAATGACAAATAATTTTTATGTTACTTTTAGAATAGCTTTAATTGAAAAGTCGAGGTAATTCTAGCATTTAATCATTGATAATTTTACTTACAAAAGAAATTTGCGACTTTAAGTCTAATGTAAATTACGCAGGTGACAATGAATACTGAATCTTCAAAAGCATTCAATTTATATTGAACAAAAAAAAAAAAAAAAAAAAAAAAAACCAAGCAAGAAAAGAATACAGAGGAATTTATGCTTATAAGCCGCCATAGGAAGAGTCCAATTATAATGGGATTTGTTAAATAGGAATAAGAATGATTAAAATTGCAAATCAAAGATAATGAATTAGCGTCACTAAATTTGCATTCGCGACTGTTGCTTTGGATTTCCCATTAAACTCGTAATACTGTAATGGAGAAGCCAATATTCATTTCGATTTATTAACAATATTAATAACATTATTGCGAATGTAACGATAGTGTAAAATGAGCTAGTCTAGTGAAGCTAAACATCGATAAATTGGACATTTACTTATTTTCTAAATATATTTCACTTTAAATTTACATTCTGTTTTCTCTAGATTATTGACTAGTAGTGCACGATATTATTAATCATCCTGATCAAATACCTTTTAATGACTACAGGTTTGTCGACAAAATTTCAATATTTTCGAATGGATTTCAATTCAATTTTCAATTCGAATGTAATTCTGACAATGTAGCTATTATTTCGTCTTTTGATGTTAATCTTAATTCTTGGATAAAACTAATACAATGCAATGAATTAAAATTATCCAGAACACTTTTTTACAGCGTTCGATTAAAAAATCGATAATTAATTTGAAGTGCAGTGTCAAATTTATTATCTTTCGCAATGATGTTATATCGGTCAATTTTCTAATGCTTTTAAGTATCGAGTGTGCGTTTCGTCTACTTAATGTACATTATTAATTTTAGTAAATTTTAATGCAAAGCTCTTAGCAGCTTTTTAATTTGACTAATAAAATCGATGAAAACTAATCCTCACAATACCGTATGGCTGTATTAATATTATAAGACGATAGTTACGAAGTGTAATTTATTATAAATGCAATTATTTAAAATTACAAATTTACGATCGTAGTACGGATAGTACTTTCTAATTGAATTCTACGTGGGGTACTTAGCACATTGTGGCAATTTCCTATCCACATCTTTTCAAAATCTCTTGAAACGAATACTAAATAGCAGATAATTCTTACATTAAATATCATCGACACCTATTATCCTAACCTACCTCCATTCCCATGACAATAATTGCAAATTAGACATTATTAAGATTGCCTCTATTTCCAATGTTACGATATTTGAGAACCGGCAATTTAAAGGTTTATTATGTTTATAAAAAAAAAAAAAAAAATAGCGACCATCATTTTTATTCAGAGAGATTTATCAGCATCGCCTAACATAATCCCATCTTACCTTCTCTTTTAAATCCTATTTTCATAGTTTACGGATAATAGGGTAAAGTCCAATTTCATTGCTCGACAGACAATCATCGACGGAGAGGGAATAAAATAATATCCAGGTCACTGCATCGGTTGTACACTAAACTACGATTCAAGTGTCGAAGCGCTGGTGTTTGCAATGCTAAAAAAAAAAAAAAACCATGCAATGCCAATGTCTCGTTGTCGAGCGAGTGGAAGAAAGAGAAAAAAAAACTCGTCGTAATTTGCGCTCCGTGCTTTTTTGACTTTCAGATCTGGTTTACCGGCCCGAGATATCCGATTCACCCTCTACCCGGTGGGCTTCATCATAAGCGCCATCTTCCTGGCAGCGACCCTCGCCGCCGGTTGGCTACTACCGGCCTCTCATCACGTCCTTCACTGGCGCTGTCAGACGCACCACGTCGCCTGCCTCATGCTTGGCGACATCTCCATGGCCGTCATACAATTGGCCGGGAATTCGTTGCAGGGCGAGTTCTGCCGTGCATTAGGTGAGTACGTCCATCTTCGTTGCTCGCACTAGTGACAGACGCACGAGATACGGACACGTGACCGTCGAGCTCGCGCCACGATAACGTGCAAACGCTGCTACGTTGTAGCGTCCTTCCTCGACTGGATCCAAAAATCGTTCCGTATATAACAAGCTCGTGCCGCCGTCGTGCGTAATTAAGTTCCCTCGGATTGGTCGGTGACGATCATTGAGATTATCCCAGCGATTGATAACCCCGGTGCTGACCTCCCAAGAAGAAGCTCATCAAGGGCCGTATCGTACTTTCGATACTTCATTACATGGGGAGTTGTAAGCGATGACCAATCGAGGCATTGGGAAAAGTTTTCTCGCAGACTCGGGCAAAATCATAAAAACGACGGCCGCACACAGCAGTGAGAATATGCTGCTCCTGGCGAGCATCTCCGCCCGTACGTGTAGTTACGCGCGCACGAGGCCCGAAGAGGGAAAAGCATGTGAAGTGAGGCGGCCCCTTTGACTTTCTGCCAAGTCCATTACCAACTGCGCGTTTATTGCATTTTTTCCTCATGGCTCGCGCGCGGGCGCGCGTGTGCGTGCGCGCACCGTCTATAGAATACAGCCCTGTCTAACATGTACGGCTCGTTAAATCAAGTTTGGATTGTTTATGACGGCTAGCATAAGCCAATAGGGATACATTTCATCTCGATTATAAGCCTGTTCACCTCGTGCGCGGCTTTCCACGTCGTGCACTTCACAATCGCAAATGGAGATTATTATTAATAATGTAATAGGCTCTTTTTGTCTACTGGAACGAATTCATAAGATTTCAGGACATTTTCGGTGATTCTTAAGCAACAAAGAAAACCGCAAAATTATCTCAAAGGAATGCGTAGTAAATCAACCATCGATCAATAATTTATGGGTAATCTTATGATCATAATCAAAGAATTATAGCGACGACGACGACGGCATCAACAACAGCAACAACAACAACAATGACAACAACAACAACAACAACAACTACTACTACTACTACTACAGCAACAGTAGCAAGAACGTGAACAACGGTGACGACGATAGTCGTCGTTAATGATAATAATGATGTTGAGGAATAAGTGGAATAAGAAAATGATAGCCATACCGAGGTCTTTGGCATTTAAATTTTAAACTTGCACGTAATTTTATTGTGTATTCGCTCTTATCCGAGTACAAAGAATAATTTCAATATGGCTCGACTAGTTACTATTGTTTATGTCACATCTTTTCCAAACAATCATCAGAATTAAGGGGCTTTAAAAAAAATTTCAAACAGAAGAAACTTTTAAATTAAAACTGTGATAAGTAATAATAAAGAATTAGGTCTTCTCCACCATCCTTAACATCCCTAACTCCATTCCCCCCGGCAAATCCCTGATTTTTCATTGATCTCGGAGTCAGCGAGCGGCGAGACAGAAGCACTCGGCGAGCGAAAAAGCTAGCGCATTAATAATCGGAGCTTACAAAGGCAAGAAGTAAGTGATAGATAGATAGAAGCTCAACGGACTAAGTAAAGTACGGGAGAGGGAGTAGAAGAAGCTTCGGAGAAAAAAAAAAGTTGCGCCTGAATGATAAAGGATGGTTGAGCAGGCTGGCAAAGTGAGGGAGGGGGATGGGGGATTGGGGGGATCGAGCATGCGAGAAAGATGGTGAAACAATCGAGCGACTGGCCACGGGAGGAGAGGAAGAAACGGTTACAAACTAAAAGAAGAGGACGCGGATCCATAACAAAATACGAAAGCAATAAATCACCCGATTGCCGAGCCGCGCACAACTGCGCGAAAGTAACGAGTGAGAGGCCGTCGCGCGCCTTTCGAGTCTTGGCAAAACGAGCTTGAAGAGGCTTCATAAATCTTCCGAGATTGTTTCTTTTCACCTACCCCTTCCACAATTCCTCCTCCTCCTCCTCCTCCTCCTCCTCTTCCCGCCCCCTCCATTCTCCTCATCATCGCCGATGAGTCGCCGTCACCCTTGCCGTCACCGGTCTCCCATCTCGGGCTTTTGTATCAAATTTAGACCGAAGGATCGACCCACCCCCATCAGTTTCACGTAATTAGTTTGCTTAACAATTTGTGATCGATGGAAATTTAAGCTTTACGAGCCGCGGCTATACTCGTCCGCCTGCTGCTCCTGCTGCTGCTGCTGCTGCTGCTGCTGCTGCTGTGCCCTTGGGTGGACACTTAATCCTGGACTAAGAACTTTTCGCAGCAAGGAGATAAACTCGCGCCGACGAAACGCGCGACGTCAAAATGGACGAGCCATTGATGAACTATCGCCGCGCGCTTTTCCCATCCACCGTCCTGATTATATAGTGCGACGTCTATTGCCACTTGACGCACTCGCTCTGTCACTCTTTTTACAATGGTCCATCGAGTTATTGCTCCGGCAATGTTTCTCCATTATTTTTCTACGAGCCGAGGCTACATTTCAAAAATTACGAGGCCAGATAAAGAAAAGCGTCGATTTGTCTGTCCTCCTCCCATACATGTTGTCGCCCGAAAACCCGTATGCTACGGCCGTATACGTCGTCATTAATCAATGTAGGCAATTATCTTAATTTAATGCGAGGAATTTTTATACCGCGATCAAGCTATTCTTATACCAAAAAAAAAAAAAAATCATTATTATTCAAACAACCAAGCACACCTTCACAAACAATACGAATTCGACATCGTTGTTCTATGTGTTCGGATCTCATTGTGGAATCCATTATCGAAGCGATTTAAGAAAATTTGTAATATTATAATGTCATAAAAATGGCAAGACTTCGTTAATGATTTTTATTTCTATATATCAAATAGCATGATAATTTGATGAATACATTATGTTTATCATTAGGCGTGAAAGGGGCAAGTTTTTTTTTTAGGCTGAGTTTAAGCTAATTCCATCGATGATTAAGGTGAAAGATAACAAAAATTTCCAGGTATAATTTGAAAATGAGCAATGATTGATGGTTCATTAGGCGACGCTCTCTCGCGAATTCGTAGTCGAATTATCTTTTCGAGTCGTTGAACGATTTGCACAAGCAGCGACCATTTTAATATGCAATTCGAAGACAGGGATCCGATATCATCACCGTCCAATATCAAGATCAGTCAATATTTAATAACTCTTCCCCACAACTTTTTAATATCCGCCGATAACCCTTCAATTGTACAAATATAATAGTCTGGATTGACGCAATTTCAGAGATCGAAGATTCGATAAGCCAAGACATTTTTTGCTATTTGCTATTGTCGTCCCGTGAATATTCGCTATCCTTTAACCTGTGTCGAACGATCGACGAGAAATCATTTGACTCAATGATCGCTAGAATTGTACCAAGTATTCAACTAATTACCAATTAACTACCAATAAAATACGAGAATGCAATATAAGCTTTAGTAAAAATACATTTGTCATTACTTGGTAATGACTTTATAGTAATTGTCAGTAATCTCAAAACAAGCACGGTCAAAATAACAATCATTGACTTTTATGTTTTTCGCTGATGAATTAACAACAATTAGGGATGATAAATTTTCTTTCATGAAAGCCAAGTTGGAAATTACAATTTTTTATCTGATTTGTGTCCTCGATAGTCGTTTGAGTGTAACAACTGTGCGTTCGACTCGAAAATTCTTGATCGGATCCTGACGATCTTGACGATAATCAAACACATTTGCAGCCCAACAACCTGAATATTCGTCAATTTTCGACAGGTGAGCTGACATGGTCGTGGCATCGTCTCGTGTCAGGGTCGACCAGAACGTGGCATCGAAACGATAATCGAAATGCTCCTCGAAACGGAGTGGCGTGCGCCGAGTAACCGGACGTCGAGAACGCGACGAGCACGCGCCCGATTTTCCGACCGAAGCGATCGCTTCCCTATTCATCGGATTCCACTCTCGGGGCTAATTATTCGGATAATCGGGTGGGTAATCCGCTCTCTCTCTCTCTCTCTCTCTCTCTCTCTCTCTCTCTCTCTCTCCCTCTCTCCCTTCCTCTCTCATCGGTAGATCGACGGGCGCGCAATGAGGGGCACGAAAACACGAGCCCTCGGTGCGCGGAATTCAATTAGCCGCGGCGATTAAGCGTCGCAACGCGCTCGGTCCACTACGGGATTTCCCGAATTCTCCGACGGTCTCTTGAAGCTGCCCATCCGGGCGCCGCCGACCCATCCACTAAGAACGTCCGAGGAGGGGAACTCTGGTGTGTTAGGCACCCATGCTGGAGCCGCTCTCTCATGTTTTTATCGTGGCTGATTCATCGCTTCGGATGGACGAGAGAGCGCATTTGCCGAGGGTGCCGAGGCCATTTGGAGTTACGGATGGATGGACCAATGGAGCTTCCGCTGCGAGAGTTGCAAAAGGCACGTCCGTTGTATTTTATAAATTTAAGAGGGCCGCCGTGGTTTCTTAATAATGCTGCTTGACGCCCGACGTTCATATTCAGCCGAAGACTTTCCCCCGATGAATATCGAATATTTATAATCGAGGAATTCAACAGCGTTGGCACACAATTATTAATGCACGCCAATTGTCAACTTTGGCATTGCTTTTTCTCAAAAATTCTCCCATCCCCCTCTATAACCAAACTCCGTCGGTCAATTACCAACTGGCACTAAAAAGCAAAGGTATTGCTTCTTATGGGCGATTTTCTGTGTCTGTTTGTGCGTGTGAGCGCGCGTATGTTGTGTAAAAGCACGTTAACAAGGTAATTTCCATTTCAAATTGAAGAAATTAATGTCTGCTCGAGACTTTCAAACCGACTCGCTGGTTTATACAACATCCTGCTTTTTAAAAGCGACGCCGGGGTCTCGTTGCACTCCGTCACTCCTGTGGCACACGAGCGCATCGTTACCGCTTACTCACCGAATCAAACTTCACTCCATATTGCCAATGCTCGATTGATATTCGCAAAGAACAACGCCCCGTTGGCTTCATCGAAATCCCGACTCGTCATTGACTCCTTCGCCAAGACTACTCGTAACTCGTAATAATTGATTAATCATCGACGCTAATAAGATGAATTCTAGTCACTCGACGACACCGAGCCGAGTACGACAATGGGCCCTGAATAACCACCTTCTACGTCGATTTGAAAACACTTTGAAACATAATTAAAATGACGCTTGCAAGTGCGGCTCGTGCACATATTATCGACTCTCGACGGGAATTCTCAACGTAAGTGTGCGCTTCTAATAACGAGGCTAGGAAATTACTTTCTACGTGTAAAAGAGGCAACGATGAGTGAACGCAGCAGATGTTAATCGACGAGTCAAATGGTGGAAAGTCCGTCGAGTAGGACACAAGATGTTGCGAGTGGTGGGAGATGAAGGCACTGGAGAAAGTGGGATCGAGCGGACGTTCCACATTCTGCGAACATGACTCGGGCAGCGGGTAGAGGAAGGTGGAGGAGGAAGACTTATCTCGACAACTTTACGAATGGCGTTGTGGTCCAAAAATCACGTGCAAGGTGTACGTACGAGGTCCAGTTACCTTGTTCGTTGCAGTTTTACGGCAATTATCTGCTAATGTACATGTCGATGATTGTTCAGTTTTTTTCGGTGTAATGTACCTTTTTTTTTCTTTTTTTTTTTTTTCTTAGATATATATAAAGTTCATAGTACGCGATCGCTGACGATATCTCCACGAAGTCGGCGATCGTTGTGGAAATAATTATCTTAGGTACAACGAATTTTTTTTAATTGAATTTCGGTTATTTTATCGATTATTGTTTTTTCTTTTCATTATAGAACTCGTGACCGTAAAAAAATCGATTGTTTTTTTTTCTCTTTAAATTGTAAGTAAAAGTGTGTTTATCATCGTGTTATATTATTTAGCCACTGAAATGGTTCCACTGTTTTTTATTAATTATAAATAACTTCTTTCATGAAAATTTTGCAAGTGAATACTGTACTCAAGTGGTTGTCGTAGCAGTGTTATAATTAATAAAAAATTTTTTTATTAACAAATGAAATATTATAAGGTAAAAATAATGATGCAATTGAAAGACTTGAAAAATAGCTTATACAGTTCATTTTTAAGAAAAGCCAAATATATATCAATTTAAACGATACAATTGGAATAATTTAAGATTCTCATGTACGAAATATAAACACAATTGCCGCAAGTTTCTGAGAATGAATTCTCAGAAGATAAGTAGGGAGAGTATAAAGAGATATAAAGACAATACGCATTTTGAGCGGATTTACTAAGCCATTCTCCCTGTCGAACGGAATGCCGTTCAATTCCTTTCCTCCCTCCTTCAATCTCACTTTTTCGCGCTCTCTCTCTCTCTCTCTCTCTCTCTCTCTCTCTCTCGCCTCCTCTCCCCCATGTGCCTCTTTGTCATGCAGTTACTCACTGGCTCGCTCACTCTTGGGGTCCTTTAATAACTTCTCCGAATCAATCGCCAAATTAAAACGAGTACACGTACACGCGCAACTTGTCGTATGGGCAATTTCATTACTTATACGAGACTGAAGGAGTACACAAAACGAAGAAAAAAGTAAAGTAGCGAGAAGGAGAAGTGGAGGCAAAAGAAACCGAGGGGGAGAGTCTTTAGTCGCGCTTGATTGTTCGCGGGGCGAAAAAAGCATCGAGCAAGGCCCCGGTGTGCGTACCTTAGAATGCGGTATTCGCACTATAGACGCTGCTCTGCCCTTATCCGTACGCATGCGCAGATAGTCTGAGACGTATCTCATTATTGAATGCCCGAGAAGCATATAATGTGGCTCTTGCCCATCTGGGCAGAATGATTAAAGAGGTACACTCGGGATGGACAGCCGAGACTTTTTCCGGGGGAGAATTCGACGACGGGGAGGTATCGGTGCTTAAGATGCTTACTCGACTCTCTTTTCCTATGAAATCCCCTTGGCCGATTGAAAAACCGATTTCTCCGGTTCAAAAAATAACTGATACACGCTCTTTCCATATTATTATCATAGTATGGCATGCGAAAGTTGCGCTCTGGATTTCATAGAAAGATTTTATACCGAGCTATGCTATATTATTATGCTGAAACGATGATTGCCTGACCTTAATCTTACGATTGATGCACCATCGGTGCTGCATAAGTACGATGAATTATTCTTCCTTTATCGCCGTCATCTTCAAGTGTCTTCAGAAATCCTCTCAAAGCCAGTGGCATTTCATGTGTATCACATTAATTGAAAGATTGATTGCGGAAAATTCCGCGCCATTTCCTCAAAATAAAGGGTGGTGCGAGACGGATTAAGCATTTGAATTACAGAAAATAGAATTAAATTAGAGAAGAAATCGTAGATGAGGGAAAGTTTTCAGCTACCCTCTGTCACTCGTGTGAAAGTGCTCTTCCGTGTGCGTCGTCTACGTGTAAGGGCTAATGTATCTGACATAAATTTAATCGTCATTCCCATCAGTCAGAGCAGTCGGAAGTTTGTTATACGAGCGCCTGGAAAATAAAGTCCAACCTTTGCCTTTCATTCGTGCTAATATATATTCTTAAAATATTTTTCAATAACATAATTGTTTTCCCGAAAAGTATAATTTATACGCTTTAGAATGTTAACTTAATCGCGATTCGGCCGGCTTTGCTCTCGAATGTTACGTGAACATTAACACATTTTGCGTATACATTAGGAATTGAAGCATTAGGCTCGTAATCGCCTTTCTCGTCCCTCCGGCCCTTTTATTCCAGATGAATATCGCTCGAGGATTTGCTACGTTTTTTTTTCTTCCTTTCAGATTACTCATTTCGTTTACTTATTTGCTTGATATAGAGTTGAATAGAGTATGACTATTAAGAGCAATTGACGTACGCTTGCCTACTATTGCTATGGGTGTTTATCTTTGATCTATACGCACGCTTTCGTACAAAATTAACAGACATCTTATCGCAGCGAATGAAAATGCTCGTTGAAAATAAATTAAATCAATATCTAACTTAGTTTACTTTATAATTCGATGAAATAGTGAACACAACCATACGACATTATGGATGCAGCAGGACGTTTTCGCGCAGTACACGTGCTCTCAGAGACAGTTGTCATTTCCCTTGCATCGCATCCTTACGATCCTACACTCCTGCAGTCCCAATTATATTCAAATCGCACATCGCCGTCAGAGGCACCGAATCGAGATTATGATGAGCTTCTGGCAAAGAAGCACCTTGGTTGCTGGTTGCTCGTCCAGTTCCTATCGCGATCGTATCCCCTTAATTTTCTTGGTCCATTTTGGCCAGCTGCATAGCTGCAGCAATTGATTAGAACTTGTTATTAAAAGCTGAATTCGATTAACATAATTGACTTGAGAAAGTAAAATTCTTCGCCGAAATACTTTACAATATTAACAATAGTAATGACGACGCAATTATGCGAAAGAAATTACCATACCAAGGCCTAACTAATACAGCTATAATATAAAAAAACTAACACATAATGAACAATAACAGAATAAATAAAAGGCTCCCCCCCCCTCCACATCACCCTCTCACTCCCACTCCCACTCCCACTCCCCGCCGACCTAAATTTACGAATGTACGTAAAATAAAAACAGAATAAAATGATAAACAAGAATCTGAGCCATCGCCTCTCGAGGATTGACAGGACGCTTCGAACGAGGCTCGCCTCTCGCTTCTTCGACTCCGTCGGGAGAAACGGCATATAATGGACTCGCTCCCCTCACTCTCGTTCATTCCGTTTCTTCCTGGTCTCGCAACTCCTCGCCGTAATCAGCAGGAGATGAACGCGAGGCAGAACGCGCGCGCTATTAAAATTCAAATGGCAGCCACTTGACGCGCGTGCGTTTCATACCTCTCGGGCGCTTCCACACATGCGCAAACACGCTCGCACACACAACGCCCGCACACGTCAGACCACATACGTATAACACACCCCTCCCTTCGGTATCCCCCCCCCCTCTCACGCTCACACACACACACACACGCGCGCGCGCGCGCGCGCGCACGCACACACTGTGGTTATGTGTGCGTAATGTCGTGTGCGTTAGCTCCGGAATATGGCTACGTATGCCGGATGCGCGTCCTTCCCCTTAGTCCCCAGTGCGAATAATTTATATGTACAATAAGTGGCTTTGAGAATATTTTACTTTTAAACTTTGACAATTTACTGCCTTTCTTATGTAAATTAAACGCGCAATCGACAATGGACAAAGTTTCTGATAATCGCACTTGTGTAATTGCGGGCCTTCCTATAAACATTAGACTTTATGAACGCATGGTGGCCGCTTGTTTATTAATCCAACTGCTTATATACTAATTTACAGATTTTACGAGAAGTTTTATTCGAGAGATTAAAAAGTATATGCATTACCAAGTTGTATCGCAAATAATTAGATATAGTTGAGAACCGAGTTCATTCTACGCTGTTCAAATATTTCGTATTACTACACGTATAAGCGCACAGACACTCGAGTCGAGCTTTACAATTCATGATTTTTTACTGTTTCATTGAAATAAAGAGTCGTGACAAACGAATGTCAGAAATTTTAATTGTTAAATGTTTTACAATTTTGACTGAATTTTAATAAAGTTCGTATCACCGAATGTCATACTCTATCGTACGACATTCTGAATCGTCCAATTCAAATTTTTAGTTCTACAGATCGTAATGATGAATAAATTCCCTTAACTAACCGCGCTAAAAAGTAATGGAGTAAATAATAAAGTATCGATGCAGATAATAGAAAAGCAATAAAAATGTTCTCATTACGTTCATAGGGAAGGAGCAGGATGAGCTATTCACAATTTGGTACGGAATCTTAATGTAAGCAACTAGCCGTTGCCTGTCATGCATCTCGGTCATGATAACGCGATAAACGCGATAACGCGTCGTAGATAGGAATCGATGAAAAGAGGACGGCCCGTTGAGATTTCGGTTACACGTAGATTGCCGGGCGCCTTTTATCGGTGCGCGATAAAGGAACCGAAAGCAATATGTCACTGACCCGCCGCCGAGCTTTCCCCATTGTTTGTATACGGTAGTCGTGGCTCGGCGTTAGGCGTCAACGCTTCCCCATTGTTTTCCCTGAAAACAAGACACGAAACTCTCGCCCGTGACTTTGGCCTCGGCCAAGATAACGCACCCTCGAGAAGTTGGCGCGCCCTCCCCTCGCCGCATTCTGCTTCTTGCCTCTTTTCCGCCAGTGCCCTTACTGCTGCTGCTGCCGCCGCCGCCGCCGCCGCCGCCGCCGCCGCTGCTCTTGTCACTGCTCTATACGAGCAACGAATTTATCGTTTGCTCGTGCGACAGCCGAGAAAAAAGAGCGCAATGCTTTTGAATGTAGAGCACTTTGGATGGCGAGCGCAAAACGGATTAAGAGGCTGAACTTTACGTTCCGAGGAATAAATTTGCTGGTTTCGTGGGTAAAACATAACAATCCATTACTTACACGGGACAATCGAAAGTTTAATTAGATGTCGCGAGGCCCGATTATGTCGAGCGGTAATGTTTAAAAAATTATAATTCAAGCACGACTTTTGTGTTAGAATGGCAAATGATCGATGGATTATAGATAATGATCGATGAATAGAATAATGCACACTTGTGTAATTATATAAATCAATGGAGCGCGTATTTTTGGAAAATGAAAAGCACTCGAAGTCTCAGTTTAACCGATTCGATCCTAAACTCGCAATCTACAACTAGACGACGACGACGACGACGACGACGACGACGACGACGACGACGACGACGACGACGACGACGACGACGACGACGACGACGACGACGACGACGACGACGACGACGACGACGACGACGACGACGACGACGACGACGACGACGACGACGACGACGACGACGACGACGACGACGACGACGACGACGACGACGACGACGACGACGACGACGACGACGACGACGACGACGACGACGACGACGACGACGACGACGACGACGACGACGACGACGACGACGACGACGACGACGACGACGACGACGACGACGACGACGACGACGACGACGACGACGACGACGACGACGACGACGACGACGACGACGACGACGACGACGACGACGACGACGACGACGACGACGACGACGACGACGACGACGACGACGACGACGACGACGACGACGACGACGACGACGACGACGACGACGACGACGACGACGACGACGACGACGACGACGACGACGACGACGACGACGACGACGACGACGACGACGACGACGACGACGACGACGACGACGACGACGACGACGACGACGACGACGACGACGACGACGACGACGACGACGACGACGACGACGACGACAACGACAACGACAACACAACAACAGCAACAACAACAACAACAACAATAATTAAGAAACGAATTTTTTTCAACGCTATTTTAACGAAAGTCTATAAAGTGGAGGGAATTTATTCTTGAAGTAAGTGCCAACTAGTGAATTTCGTTGTCTCGTGCGTTTGTATTTCTACATTGGAGCGAGGAATTTTCTAACATGTAGTTCGACAGTTTGCAGCAGACATAAATCGCCTTTGAATTTTCCGTCAGCTGCTTGCCGCGCAACTGAGTGAAAGAAAAACCGTTCACCTTTTTCATTTTGTTGCTCTTTATTCGTTTTTCTTTGTGTAGCTTTCACTATCTATCTCATTTTCTAGTGAAATCAGGCTGTATATTTCTGTCTTCGATCGATTCCAATGGAATCACAGCTCTGTCCGTAAAATCCGAGCCACAATCGCTTCTTCGGATCTCCTTTGCTTTCTTCTATCCAAGGATCGTAGACCATTTTGTTAGCGCGTCAACATAATTGCTTTCACTTTATATTTTGTTAAATCGAACGAATTCAAGGAGTATGTCAAAATATATACTTGTTCATAGTCGTCTAAACATTATATTTTGAATCCCGGCCCCGGGATCACTTATTGAACAAACAGTGGAAAAACATTGAGGTTTAAAAAACGAAATTCCAATAAAACGGACGATTCTTTTTATTTATTCGTATATTCGGCATGGACTGTAGTAGTATTTATTAATTTTTTTCGGGACTATTTGACGAATCGGTAATTTGAAATATAGTTATTTACCTTTAATATTATTATAGTGAATCGCAGATTAAACCACACAGCCTTAGGTGCGCTCAGTGCTTAGTATTACTAAGAACTTAGATGTTATTCTATTAACAATTATAAAGACAACAATTATAATGTTGTTTATAATGGAATTTTTCATAGAGTCTATAAACGCCAGTTGTTTTTAATCTAAAAGTATACGCGATTAAAAATGTGGATCGGAATTATGAAAACGACTTTTCTTAATAGTGTCATACCTTCTTCTGCATTTCCAATATCTCGTAAACTATTTCAATACTAAAGTAGAAAGGTATTGCGTCGGTAAAACAGGGCTCGAGCATAATGACGGGGGTTGTTCAATCACAATGGCAATACACATAGTTAAAGTATAAAGTCTTTAATGAATTACCTTGCCGTGATCTTTCTATTCGTTTTCAACATCGCGCTAGCTAATATCAACAATTGTCTCCGTGTAAATAGCAATACGATACCACTCAAGCGACCTCGTGCGAGCTGCCGATTGGCTACTACTGGTTTCAACTTATGTACTTTCTCTGCATGCATTTAATGGGTTTTCAAATTTTTTTTATTACGAGTAAAAAAAGACGAAGAAGAAAAAGAAGGAAAGAAAGAAAGAAAAAAAAAAAAGGAAATGAAAGGAAAATGTGGTACGGAACGGAAAATTTTTCGTTTTATTTTTTTTCTTCTGATCTAGTGTTACCGGGGTGCGTTGTATTACTTTTATTCGTCGATCTTCGGTGAAAGAAGGAAAAAACCAAGAGAATTCACTGGAATTACACTGTTCGATACTTTGTAATGTTTCGTACGCCATTCTTTATAGCACATATACGTGTGCTTGTATAATAGTATTGTACAATCGTCGCTTTTATTGCAGGAAATATAAGGATTCATTTAAGCATTCAAGAATTAAAGAAATTTAAGAATACAATTATTACTACATTTTACGGATATATACATATTACCTTAAACAATGAGTTGACTAAAAAAATTTTTACTCTTATTTCTTTCATGATTATTTAAAAAATAAATGTTCTTAATTTTGAAATAAACTAGATATTATGTTATTGGTTCATAAGTTATGAGAATTTATGAAATATTATGAGTATTTGGTAATGATTATATTTGCACATTATTTAATTTTCAAATCAAACTGGGATATTTAAATTCAAGTTAATCAACGAGAAACGAGAAAAACTATTATATATTGTGTTTTATGAAAATGTTCATAATAAATATTATGTAGTTTATGAAAGCAAATTGAATCGTGCAATTTTTTTTTTTTTTTTTTTTTTTTTTTTTTTTTGAAATAATAATGACAAATACTATTTTACACGAGGATTGCCCGGTAATTACGTTATTTTCGCGAAAATGCATTATTAGGGTTAATTTAATTAAACGGGCATTGTTAATTTGAGAAGCGCAGTTGAAAAATAAATGTGTTTATATGAAATAGCATGGAGTCATTATTAGATCAATTTTTTTTTATTTAAAAAGAAATAAATAATGAAATAACGAGAAGAAAAAATAAAACTTCACATAGAAGTTTATTAATGATACGAATTTCGTCAGAATTATATATGTAAGAGGAAGGGATATGGTGAAAGGTCGATGAGAAATAAGATTTGTTCAGCATTGTTCATACAATCTTTATTTAAGTAGGACCAACTGGTAACGCAGTTCTTTAACGAGATGTAGAGAGCGATTGCTCATTTTTCGAAATTTTGTCACTGTAGGAAGGATAGTTAGTTGATCGTGAGTAAAGCAAGAATGCGTGTTCGACTTTATGTTTGTGCTGGAAGTGGCTCAACCATTCTTGTCCCTCTTTTTCTTCCATTATTTTGCCTACATTTGTCCCTGCTGCGTGAACCTTTGCTTACCAATGAGCCTTGTGGATTACATGTACCCCCATGTTCGAGCTCACTTTCCGTTATAAAGGACATTATTCGTAAATGACAAAGTGGACAAAATACGGCTTTAATAAATGATTGAATAAATGATCGCTAATCCCAATTTTAAGGATTACGGCTGGAAGAAGTTAAAAGGATGACTTTCATTATTTGGGAATCCAGTAAGAATAAGTAAGGATTAGTGACTTACTGAGGCAATTACACGATTTGTAATATTTGGCTTAGTGTTATGGCAATTATTTTAACATCGAAACTCTTGTATTTTGGCTTATTTTAGCCCGAAATTATCGTAATTGATTGTTTTTATAATATTGTCGTAAATGTTTTGTTACAATCTCTTTGGCAACAAAAATGCTTCATGTTTTAGCATTACGCAGAATTTCAAGTTGTACGTAGAAAATGTTGTGTACGATAGCAATCGATTTTTTTTTTTTTATTTTTATTTATTGTTTTTGTTTTGTTTTGCTTTGGACGTATAAGACTCGATAGAAAAAAATATAAATTACACATATTTTTCAATGATAAAACATCGCATGCCGAATGAATATTGCAATAGCATATTTACTAAATACAGTTGAGCAAACCTGTACTTGCCTAATAAATGCTAAATATTGTCATGGATTATTGTTTTTAGTGTATTGTCAAGGGAGTTTAATTAATGAAAATGGCGGGTATAATGCCTCTTAAATGTAATGATATTGAATATGTCGACTATTAATTTACAAAATGTAATTCCAGCCGTGTTATTAACAAATTTTCAACTTTACAGATTATATAAAATAATATTAAATTCAGACAATCGAAATAAAGCAGACGAAAAATAAATATTGAAAAAACAATTGGGAAATACGAATTTTGATAATCATTTGGCTTTTTGTATTAGTACATATATTATAAAAATCAAAAAATTTATAGAAGGAGAAAACTGCGTGGAATAGCGCAGAAGGGCTTATAGCTATCCATAATTGACAAACGCTACTTGACTCGAAATGGTAAAAGCTTCGAAAATAAAAAAGTAATTATTAATAAAATCGGAATGTTAGAGGAGCGGGAAACGAGGGCCGTCCCAAGATATCTAACCCTTCTATCCCTTTCGCACCATAACCGTGCGATACATAAATCTTACGCACCTCTCCATGCATCTTATTTATGATGCTGGGCAGTTGGTCGAGCAAAAGCTCGATCGTCATCATTGGGATTCGTAAAAGCTCGCCGCCGAGCGTCCGATCGAACGACTCAGCCTCTCCCTCCCTCCGCTCGCCGCAACTCGTTAGCGGTGATTTGTTTCGTATTGTTTCGTTTTAACGAGCCGGATGAGCGAACGACGGATCATCAACGCTAATGACCGGCTAATTAACGAATCTGTTTTGCCGAGGCGCAACGGGAGCGTCTGGAGTTGGCCCTGATCGAATGGCGACAGCGCACGACTTTTTATGCACGGCGAGCCCTTAATCGCAGGAAATGCCTACTCGGGAAAACAAGAGTTTTCGCTCGTTACATTCATTTTGCTTTGACCGCGTCCCTGCTCTATTTGATAATGTCAACCGATGAGGTACGATTATTTCGTTAGAAGCTTAATCGTTGCTTTATTATGATTGGGGTGCCAGCGTAGACATTTTTACGATTCCATTTTCTTTTTGTGAAATCGATTTTACGCTAATCAAAATAAATGTTTATGTAAAAATATATTTTATCTATCAATTGTTAATGTTGGCCCAATAAATTCAGCCATGCCAAGCATCTTTATTTTACATAAAAAAAAAAAAAAAAAAAAAAACGTTATATTCCAGATAGAAAATTGTAATCGACTAAATACTGAATCTGTTCGTTTATTTAAATTTGTTTCTGTCAGTTTTGTTGTTAGAAATTAAAATTATTGCATTTGAAGTTCCTATATTCTATAACAAAATAACAAGAGATTCAAATACGTCAAATATTTGCAAAGAGCAGCATTATTTAATTGATCTTTAATTTCGATGTAATTGAACATCTAAAATGCATTTACTAACGGCAATTAATCAAATTAATAAACCAATGTTACTCAACTACTGATTATCATTTAAATTTTCATTTAAATTTAATAGCTGTATTAAATAAATTGTATAGTAGTGGATATTTATTGTGATAAATGAGAATCGGGGTTGTTTTTGTTGTTGTTGTTGTTGTTGTTGTTGTTTTGTTTTTTGTATGTTTGTTTGTTTTACATTAGAATATAACTGTAACTGCCAAGGCAAAGGCAACATATTGCAACGAATTATGCAACGTATAGATAAATTGAACAAAACCATTATAAATAAATGAACAATAAATATTATAGTCGTTTAATATTACATCGTCTCAGTGTTTTTAACGATCTATCACTTAATTCATTTTATTCCAAATTATCATTTAAAATGTAGAGCTAATCAACGAGAATTCAGTCAATTAATTTTTTCTAAAATTTACGCTCGAAAACATTGGTTCTGCAAATGAAAAATAAAGTCAATACAGCTGCGAGTCACTCGTTTACTAAATGATTTCGATTAAATAAATTAAGAGCTTTTAGTCACCGAAGAATTTCTCTCAAGGCGTATAAATGAGGTAGGAAGTAATGATTTTGTTTTAGTGTTAATGCGAAATGTAAAAAAAAATAACTCGAGCTGTAATTAATTATTCGTAGTGAAAGACGAAGGAAATACATCCTTTTCATTTTACAACAATAGTTATACAGATTTCCTACTCATTAATTTATATGTCACAACTAATTTTTGATAATGTTATAAATAAATAAATTCTTGCCTCTTGCTCCCCAATAAGAGTTACATATGTAGTTGAGTAAATAGTGGACAGTGGACAGTTTATTCATTGTTTTACGAAATATTACACTTGACTCTCATTTCTTGCCTTCGTTATTCATCGTAGTTATGGATTATTATTATTCTTAAACACTAGTTTAGTCTCCAAAGTTAAATTATAAGAGAGAGAGAGAGAGAGAGAGAGAGAGAGAGAGAGAGAGAGAGAGAGAGAGAGAGAGTTAAAAGGCAATCGATCTATTAAACGAAACATATTTTTGCCTAACGAGTTCAATTGGCTACCGCGGTATTTGAAAAATTAAGGAGGAGAACTCTAAAAATATTCTCGTTCGTAATATAAATATCAATTTAAATAGTAAGAGCAGAATGCATTGTAGCTAAATATAACGCCTTAATTAAATAGACGGTAACAAATGTCGATTGAAACGTATGAAGAAGCAACTCGTTACCATAAGAGCATTTTAAGACTTTAATTAAGCCATTGTGAAAGTACGATGTTACTTCGCTCGAATGTTTTGTAAATATGATGAAGTTAATGCTTACAAATTGCAAACGGAATTGAACGAGTATTAATTAAATTAAACATTATTAATTGTTGCTTAACATGTCCCAGTAATGTCCGGCTATTTTAATATCGAATGCCGTCCACTAGCGATATTAATATTCATTATCATATTACCGTGGCTATATTTATTGTAATTTATAATTACAAATCTATACAATACAAATATAAATTAATTTTTAACTCAAACTCAACTAGTGATAAAGAAAGGGAGGCTGGGAGGGGAGGGAGTCAGAGCGAAAGTAAGAGAAATACCACTTTGATTTGAATGACACAACAACAAACTAAATTTCCGTACACTTGGATTATGCATGCGCATAATTTCGTGGAAATTTGAAAGAGAACTGGCTTAGCGACCTATCTCTCCCTAAAAGTTAAAAGCTTACGTGCTCTTGATACATAATAAACAGCCTCAATAATTACCAACCCAATAAAACTCTCTGCATCGATAATAATTGGGAGGGATCAGGCATTAGCAGTGTGAGTTGTAGAGAGGCGCGGTTGTCGATGCGATTTCAAGATAACAGATTTCGCTCCTCGTTCCCCGAATCGGCAACAGTGGACGACATTATTTTCACGACCGTTCGCTAGAACATCCTTACCTTCTCGTCGTGGCTAAATGCATAACTCGAATGGCCCAAGGTCAATGTCAAGGGCACTTTTATGGCCGTGGCGTTAAAATGCTTGTAGCGGCAAGTAGGAAAGGCGAGATAGAGTCCGCGGGCCACTTAGGCTCGTCGCTGAGAGCGAACACTTTCTTGTTCGCGAGCGTCCAACTATAAATAAATAGTCGCTTCGGGCTTGAGATTAGCGGGACATAGCGGTGGACGAGGGTGAGGTCGGTTGCAGAGAGGGGGAGGGGAGCAGAGGCAACGAAATCGCTCCGCTCGACAGCCGTTAGCGACCGTGTCGGCTGGGGGCGGGGGGCTGTGTTTTTGCTTCGACGGCGGTAGTGAGCCAGTGTAGTGTCGCAAGGGGGAGGTAGATGGGGCCGAGGGCCCGAAGGGCGACGGCTGAGGTGGTGGGAAGGGAGTCGAGGAGCAGACTTTTATTTTCGGCGCCTGGGAAAAACTCGAGAAATGTGCACTCGGTCGTACAATGTACGTACGTACATACACGAAAGGCTCGGCGATGTAAATAAACTGAGCGACCGCTCGTTTGAAAATATCTACTTGCCGATCGATTTGCGCGATCATCAAAGTTCGCCCCCCCCCCACACCCAATCCACATACACCGCACGCGCATGCACACACACGCACACAACGCTCTAGCTGGTGCCCCTCAGCAATTGCCGCCACCGTTCGGTACGCTCGCGCCGCCCTCCTATAAACGGCGAATTTAGTCAAATGCCCGGGGAGCGAGTCAGCGAAGCGCAACTTGGCGACTGAATTCTTAAAGACTTTTGCAATTTAATTACGATGTGGGAGACCGAGTGGGGAACTTAGCTTTCTTCGGGGCATTCCTTTACCGATTGATATTCTCATTCTTTTTCTTGAATGTTATTCTAGTGGCGGCGGAGTCTCGTTTAAAATTGAAATAGCAATAAATACGAGAAGCGCATAAGCGAGTACATTGGACGTAACGGCTGTCGAGCTGGAGGAGACGATATAAATATAAAAAACTTCCCTCACCGCACTGGCAATACGTTTCACGACATATTTATATGGAATCCAAAAAACTCGAGCTATTCGGAAACGAGCGAAAATCCTCGTGCTGTACCCGGTTGGTTTGGTCAATAGTACACGCGACGCGTCACGGTTATGCTCAAATCGCGAATTACATCGATCCCGGCCTCCGCGACAGTCCTATAAAAATAAAATCCCGGCGTCCCGTCAATCTCGTGAATGAGAGGCTTTCAGAGCGAAACGTAATCGTCACCGGCACGATAATAGCGCGTAAAACGACTGCGTTTATGCTCTCAGTGCAAATATTTATCCTCTCCCTGGAGCCATTCTTCGCTCCCGGGATTTTTGCGTGATTAGATTACCGAGTGCAAATTTTTATTTAAATATGTTGCAATTTATAAATATGTGTGAAACGCCATACGTTGGGATATATATGAACAATAGATTAGTAATCCCAACTGGATTCGGCAGGAATTTGCAACTTTAACGATGGCAATGTTTTTCTCCTATGCTCAATCAACACATGACAGCCTCTGAGCTTTGGGCGTGTCCCAACCGCGTAATTCGAAAACTTATCTTTATCGCCATCCTCCATACCCACTGACGCACCCATTATCAACCGTCTTAACCGTCGTCTCATCATTGACATTCTTTCTCTAGGATGTATCGAGGTGAGTAGTGACGCCGCGTTTCCAGTCTCTGCCTCGCGTCTAGACACACGAGTGTAAGCAGGAGATCGTCACGAAGGAGACGCGTTTACCGCAAATTATCCATTATGCGGAGAATGCAAATACAAGCTCATCTTGAAAGGAATTGGAATTAGGCAGCGGCTTAATTAGCGTTTCACGCTTTATTCGCAGGCAGCCACGTGGCGGCTCCAGCAAGACTTTCTCGCGCTGCGCTTCCGGGTGGATAAAATCACAGGCCGGCGGCCCCTCCGCTGCTGCGAGGAACTTTTTCTAGCCTTGGATTCGATAAATACGCGAAATCGGGACGACAGGAGGCGAGAGGAAGCCAAGGCGGTTGTCGTACGGGCCGGGCATACGAAATTGGAACGGCGATCAGCCCCGATGTCCCTGCGGACGAGCCCTCGAGACAAGAAGGCTCGGGGGCTGTTGTGAGAGGGCGCGGCGGCGGCGGCGGCGGCGGCGGCGGCGGAAAAATAAATGACCAATTTTATGTTACGTGACTTGGATAGTATCACGAGACGGAGAAAGAAGAGGCCAGGGCCGCAAATACGGCGCTGAGTTTCTGTAATATCGGCGCCTGCGGACTGTCTCCCATGGCGCCACAGTCCTCTTCACCGTCAGCTTTTCTTCCCTCGGATTCGCTCTATCTCTCTGCCTCTCTCGCACACAGCACAGACTCCTTTTGTATCTTTATTATGCCTCCATTAGGCGCGCACGCACGTAGACGACGCGTGGAAGCGCACACACACGTCTGTCGAAATGACGTATAGGGCGCAACGTGGACCGGAGGCTGAAGTGTTCCTCAATTTAAAAAATCTTGGCACTCTTAATGCACTAAATATAGAACAGTTTAAGTAGTTTAGTATATTACTCAGTGAGGAAGATGCACGAGCAGGCTTTAAATAATTCCTGATCAGATTTTTCTTAAATTACCAGTTACACTATTAGTGCTTTCTGCGCCCTGACCATCGCTCGGTATATTACGCTCAGCGTGTCTAGAGGAAAAACGGAAAAACGGAAAAACGGAATAACGGTCGATTAATTGGCAACGGTGCGCATTTCAATATGTAACAGCAGATGCCTCCAACTTGGATTATCTCGCGGAAAGGTGCGAACGAACAATTCAAATAGTATGCGTCGGCCGAGTTTAGGCTCGCCTTCCTGTCGTTGCCCAGACTAACTTCGTTACACACGAGCATTGAGCCTTGATTGGGAATGTTTTAGGTACGAGAGATCAACTGGGCGATCACTGGGACGATTGTTCGGTATCATTCCTCCCTTCACGATGGCTTTGCTCGTCAAGTCTGGCAATGATCTACGCCAACAGGTTTAATTACTTGGGGCGAGTAGGTATTATAAATCTGATTGATGTCGATTTCGTGAATTTATCGAATACGATGTTGGGGGGTCGTCGCTGCCACGACCGCCAACGCCGCCATCGTGTCGTCGTCGTCGTATTCGTCGCTGTTGTTGATGGATTTTCATTGATAACCTTTCTGCAATTGATCTATTTCGCAGCTCGCTTGTCATCGGTATAAATGCCTTATTGATGGACTTTCTCGCCTGGTGCGCGACGTGACGCTCGCTTTATTAGCATTACACAATGATCGAGCGCACACGCCCACGTTGTCATGTGTATGCTCGATCATGCGGAAGACGAAGACGTTGGCCGACAGTTTTAATGTCCTCGTTAATCGCCTTTGCATACGGCTGGGGCCCCCTAGTGTCGGATCGATTTGTCGTTACGACGAGTCCGAGTAAACGACTCGCGGATACGCCGTCGCGCCTATCATTTGACGAACCACCCCCTCCACCGGCTCCACCCCATCCACCAAGTCCCTTGTAAATCTCGCGCGATGAATTGATGGAAGCCAAGGGCGCTATCGCCAGCTCATATAAATAGAATAGCAGTATCATTGAATTATACGTCATAAAGGCTGGCAATTTTCCGTAACCATTTATGCGAGCGGACTTTGATGAGAGCCGCTGGAAATGAAATTTCGCTTCTCCCCTTAGTTCCGCGCCTGATTTTATTATCTTATTATTTTGCAAGCGCGTTCGTCTCGTCGACGCCCGGGGCGTCGACTTTATCGTGAAATCTGAACTCTCAGGATCGTAGGTGCGAAAAATGTTCGAGATGAAAGATGGATAGATAGCGCGAGAGATCGCGACGGGAGGAAGGCGAGCGACTACGATCGACCGTTGTGTGGCGGGAGGGGTGGTGGTAAGAGGCTGGTTTCGGGGAGTTAGGAGGAAGAAGACCACGTTTAGGCAATAAATAAATCGTAATTTTAAAAGCTGCGTACGCGGATTGCAATTTATTTTTGAAAAGGCGGAACGGAGATGTAGAAGAGGCGCGAGAATAATAGCGGATAGGGAAACGGGGAAGTGGGCGTGAAACCTGTCTAGTCCACTGTATTCTTTATTATTTTTCTTCGAGACGTTAGAATCGGTTAATTTCGCGCTAAAACATTCGTTACAATCGGCTTCTTTAATATCAAATTAATGGCTTTTGCAATTTGCGCGGGTATTTGACGCGGAGAAAATTTCTCACTCGTGCGTAATGACACACTTTTGCATTGAGAAATTAGCGAGTCGTACGATTGTACGTGTATTGCCGGTCTAATGCGCATAGATACTTATCCTCGGCATACATAAGTTGGTAACCGCAGCCTCAACTTGCCCAGTCGTATAAAAATGAAATTGTTCATCTAGCAAGTAAGCTGACGAAGAGTTCGTGTAATGTTTGTGGCCTGAAATAATAAGTACTACTTATTAAGGAAGTTTTCGGTCAGCGCCAGCCGATCCAAATGAAAGAGAATATTGTAGAGTTGATAGGATGAAGCGTGGATAGTGTTATCGTAGACAATTCGTTGTCGGGCCCGGAAAATGAAAATTTCCTTCGATAGTTGGACTATCAAAGTGGATGGGATCGTAAATTCAGAAAACGAAGAAGCTAGTCTCGATCGCACTTAGGGTCTCCCGGGAAAATGAGCCCCCAGCATCAAAGTTTCCAATTACCAAAGTAGTCGGCTTATAGGAGCGAAGCCGTGGAAAATGACAAGTATCGATGATCCTTGCGACAAAATCAAGGCATGAAAAAGCGGAGAGAGACTTTTGGGGGTAATTTGTATAAGTAAATGCGAGCTATGAAGGAATGATAAGGAACGATAAAAGCGCGAGGCCCCAGGCGCGTGGCGCCACTATCTTGCCAGGACTCGTTGCACGGACAGGCCGTAGTTGGAAAAACGCAGCAGGCAAGCGCCTAGCGAATCCTCGTTCGAGGGGATTTTCCTGCGAGTGCTCGCGAGTCGAAAAGTGAAGAGGTCATTACGGGATCGGAGGCAAATGTTTGCTGTACAGTAGGGCACTGCGTATTTATGAGTTTTTTACGCGCCACTCGAAAACAGCGCTTTATCGGGAGTAAATGCTGAGCCACGACGAGCCGAGTGGAGCTCAGCCGAGATTCCGTAGAAATGGCCATCACAGCATTTGCTCTCGCTCGTTCTCTCTCTCTCTCTCTCTCTCTATCTCTCTCTCTCTCTCTCTTTCTCTCTCTCTATCTCTATCGCCTTTGTGCGCCCATGCTTGCGCATACGCCCGGATGCATACGCTTGAAACGAGGAAAATATTAAAGGTCGGATTTTTATAGGCTTTAGGCGTGGCGCTTTGATACAACGTTATGCAAAGATAATAAATTAGTGGTCTTTCAGTACTCATTTGATGAAAATTGACAATTGAGTTAATTACCGTAGACTGACTGCATGTCCATCAATAGATCGTCGTTTTCGAGATTATAAAATTGAATGGATTATAAATAAAGGAATTATCATTTAATAATTCTTGTCTAGTGGGGAAAAAAATGTTTGAATCTTTTGGACAATTCAGGCTTTTTTATGCCAAATTCAGCTATTAATAAATAAAAATGTAAAGGCCAGAAATCAATCGGACTTAAAAAATATAACGGAAGGCATTAATCACTGATTGTTAATTCCTGTAATTGCTCCCACAGACAAGTGCCTGTATTTTACCAACGGAAAAATAATTACCCGTAAGGGAGTCTTGTACCCGTCAATAACGAAATATCAAATCATTTTTCATCGACCGTAGGTGGGAAATTTATTGAGGATTATTCGAGAAAAATGCACTCGTCTTCCCGCGCCAGCTAAGATTCGTCGATGGTATCCTCGGCTTTAAAGTCCATTGCGACGATACTCAATTTCTCTTTTCTATTTGTGAGCATCGCAGGCGATGAAAATCATTGCGCGCCTACAAATTTTATAAATCTTCGTGGTAATTTACGCCGGAGACGTAAAGACTCGAGGGTCATGTTTTTGCTCATCCGCGTGAATTATGACGATTAATTATATGCGATAATCGAACATGAAATAATAATTATCTCGCTCTCTTCGGCCTCTCCCACCTTGTTTAGTTCCAGCACTCCGTGCCGCGTGGCGAACGGTTTTTATTTTTCATAATACATGGTCATGGCAAAGGTAATTAATTGAATCAACCATATAACCAATTAAATGGTCGCCGTCGCCGATGCCGCTCAACATTCAATAATAAAATTGCCAAGCGTCGGAGATTAAAACTCAATTATGCACTCGACTTGGCTCGCATACTCGCGAGTGCGCGCGCGCACACGCAAGTTTCGAGGCCTCCAAGCCGCTGTCGTTGAAGACATCGGAGGGAGGAAGTAACGGAATCGCGAGTCGAGTGGATGGACGGATGAACGGGGGCGAGAGAAAGCGAGCGGCTGACAGGTGAGGAGTGCAATAATGAAAAAGGCGCGCTTCAGTTGAAAGGGTAAACGAGGACAGCATACTAGAATTATTACTTTTATAGGGAATAGGACTATATTTATTGTAATTTTTAATTGAATTTGCAATTGTAGCGAGAGTAGCAAATAAAAGCATCAACAGAGTGAGGTAAGCGAGTGGGGAGGGAGGGAGGATTGCTTGGAAATAACTTTTTTGTAGCATTACCTTATAAGTTATTCGTCTCTTATTTATTATTTATTTGAATATTTTACACTCGACCTAACAATTAAAAATTATCGTTTGAAGCTTCATTCGCTAACATCGTACAATATAAGCGCTCGATGAGATCAAGCGCACGCGACTATTGTTGGAACTGTTAGTCGATTAGTCATAAGGAAAAAATAATAACGATTGTATATTGCGAGATGAAAACGATGACTTTTTTTTATTTATTTATTAAATTTTTGTTAATAATATCCGATAAATCTAGGAGCGCAAGAGATTATTAAAAAAAGAAAAAACGAAATTTTTATGTAATTGCGCCGGAGGGTGAGTCAAGAGGCGTATAGGTAAAGGGCATGAGCAGAAGCGTAAACTTACGAGTTTCTCGAGCTTATCACTGGCAAGCCCCTTAAAAACTAAGCTCATAATAACATGAAAAAGAAATGTAGTGGGCGGGGGTGGAGGGAGCACGGCAATTTTTACTAACGAAATCGGTAAGGCTTAAATTGCTTAAAGGCAACTGACCGTGCACGTATTCCATAAACAGGCGTCGCGGTGCTAATCGCCCTTACCGATCGGCGGGTCCCGGCCGATACCGACGATATGCACCAGGAGGCATGCGCCTGTTCGTGATGCGAATTCTCTTGTCCGCGTAAAGTTGTCCTGGCTATTTTACGACTTCATTCCGTGGACTCGTTTTGCCTGGAGTAACGACCGGGCGGCGCTTTGTCTCGCCCGCGGTGTTCTTTCGAATAGAGCACGCGAGTGCGAGTCGTGGCATTGTTAAGTCTTGCATGGCAAAATTGGCAAAGTCGTTACGACAATGGACGTTCGATCCGAGGCATTTGAGTGAGCGACTCATTTCGTGCCTTCTTTCACAAATGTTTTTATTTATTTATGTTGTTGTTGCTGCTGCTGCTGTTGTTGTTGTTGTTGTTGTTGTTGTTGTTGCTGATGTTGCTGTTGTTGTTGCTGTTGTTGTTTTTAATCAAGTTTTCGAGCAGAGTTTTCGTTTTCTTCATAGAGGACTTTTAAATTTATTTATATGTTCATTTTCCTCGGAATAGCTAATGACTAAAGCTTGCTTACAAAAGCATGGAAGTTCACTTTATTGTATACACATTGTTGTTCTATCAGATATTTTCGTATTATTGTTTTCTCGCTTCATCGTAATTACAAGCGTGTGTCCATTATAATAAAGCCTCCGTTAATTGCATTATAAAACCAAATATCCTCTTTATGGCTTTAGATAATATGATAATTGTTAAAAGGGCAATTACGAAATGATTATTCATGTAATATAATATCGACCATTTTATTTCGATTTATTGAAACTGAATTACTAGATGTAGTAAATCTCGACTAATATATTAACAATAAATGAGAGCGATTCTCAAAACTCTCGTCCGATCGATATTAGTTGTGTATTAAATTATTAATTGAATAACAACTTGTCTACATACGTTGCTAGCAGCGTTCATGAAGAGTATAATTTTGAGCCACTGTCACCTTTAAACAAATATCCTGTCCCAATAATAACCTATGGAAACTCCCATTAAAATCCAACTATATAACATGCACGCTGGAAACGAAATGAAAAAAAAAAAAAAAAAAAAAAAAAAAAAAAAAAAAAATACTGGGACGCCAAACAACTGGATGAATGCCGTTTACGGTTGTAGAGTCTTACGGGAAAATTGAGACGCTAGCCACTAAATATCCGGAGCGTGAGCTAACGAGCGGCTAAAATTGTTCTCGTACGAACTCGAATGAATTTCGTGTATTAATTAATAATTGCCGGGAAAAGGGGGTATGTTAGTAGGGGTACTGGTCCCCTGCGCGAGACAAGCGCTTTTTCCGCTCAGTTCGCGTGAACCTCCAAACGCGCATTACTCAAATGCAGCGCGTTTCAGGCGGGGACGTAGGTCGGCAAACGGGAGCAGAGGCCAACAGGGGATTTCCCGAGTCGGGATTTATAAAGCCCGATTTTGGAATGCGTCCATTTAACGGGGTCGAGGGGCGAGCGGTGGTCCGCAAAACACGCGCCACCGGCGATGGCGAGTTGGGTCGAGGGAGCGAGCCGACAGTAGCAGACGCCGCCCAGACAATCGCTGGAACATCCATCCTGGGAAGCCTCCGATGCAGCACTGGCACCCCTCGCTCACTGAATTTCCTGCATGGCTGGCTGGAGGTGCGCGCCTCGCTCGTCTTTCTTAGCCTCCTGTTCTGATCACCGGCTCTGATTATTACGCGGATTTTGCGTCGCGGATGATGCCCAAGTACGTACTTCCGTAGGAGGAAAATTATTAATTTCGAGGTGCGATAGGTCGTGAAAGGGCGGGCCCATATTCAATGGGACACTCGACACTCGACACTCGTAACTTCGACTGCGAGAGTGCTGAGGCAGTGTACTTACTCGATGCAATAAAACTGCCTTGGTACGAAGTAATTTTGTAAGATGATATAAAGTTTCGTGAACTTTTTTATCGTGTGTCTCCTGTAATTCGGCAATATGTTTCGTCATGTGGTTGCATTGGAGAGGCTAGCAAAGAAATGTGGAGTATATTAGCTTCGGTGTGGTCTAGTGGTTAATTAAGACAATTCTGTATAATTAACTGTAATTAAGATAACGAGAATAAGTAATAAAATTCTTAATTTTTGTGTGCTTACCGACAGATTTACGATTTCAGGATGGAGATAATTTATAAATTATATCTAAATTAATAATTTCATTTTCCAAATTCCTCGATTTTCACATACTTTTATATATAATAGTCAAAAACAATATTTTTCAACATAAAGTAGCTAATTTTTTAATTGCTTTGTTTCGAGTTTTATTATATCTTAAATAAGGGATAATGTGATCCAAGGATAATGTGCTGAGGACATACATATTCTATTCAACTAAATAAAACAATCGCGCAAATATTAATAAATAAATTCCATAGTATATTCCATTCATTGCATATTCCAGCTATTATGCAATACTATTATTAGTATAAAATAGCATGTGTTAATTAATGATTTTTTTTTTTTTAACAAAGAAACTTCCTGCCAAATTGATTTTGAAGCTAAACGATGGTAGGATCAAAAGCCACTGGCTTAACGCGAAGATTCCAAGACTAAAAAGTTCTTGAATGCTTTATCGGGGCTTTCGTGAAACTGGCGGTGGTGAGGAGGGCGCTTATCAAAAAAAAAAAAAAAAAAAAAAAAAAAAAAAAAAAAAAAAAATAAAAAAAAATTGCGCGCAAAGGCGACCGAGCGAGCGTTATTGAAAGATAGGCAGGTAAAACACCTCATACAGTCGGGGGCGAATTTCTAGTGACAGAGCAGTCTCTGTTTGACTTTGGAAGAGGGTGGGGGGCACGCGTGCGAGCTTTGTTTTTCGTTTCCGCTTTACTTTTTTATCGCAGTCGCGTTTTCTCATTCGTCGTGCTCGAATTTTTGCCGACACCGGATTGCAAAGAAATGAGAAAAGCGACACAAGAAAGCCGTGACGTACGAGCGCTACTGCGCTTGTAGAGAGGCATAAAGATAAAGGGGCTCGACGGTTCGGGTCTCGCGGAGGGGCGTCGACGAGATTGGACGGTGGGGGGGGGGGGGGAGATAGAAGACGAAATAATAAGCTGCGAAGTAGAGCAAAATATAGAAAGCGTAACTGGATAAAAAATAGCGTTATATGCAGATTGAATAATGAGGTTGTGGGACGCGCATACGAGGAGCGGGATGAGATAAAAATGAAATGAAAAAAAGCTCCCAATAAATACATAATTTTTTTTAATTTTACTTTATAAATTAAATGACTGTTTCAAAACGTATTTATTATATTATTTGGAACGCATGTTCCAAACGATATCGAAGCTGTAACTTATTTGAATGTTAAATAAGTTATACAATCAAGATAAGTATAAGAATAAAAAAAAAAATTATTACTATAATTTACATTAGAGCTTAAGTGCACCATAATTTCAGTTGCCAAGTTAAAGCCCAAATGGTTGAAAAACTATATTACTAATTAGTTTGCGTTTCGGAGACCTAACCAGGTATGTTAACTAAGTTCACGTAACGTGATTACATGGGGAACCTCCTCTAAAATAACAAATTACTTAGAGTGAGAAAAATTATAACGATATAATCGCAATTCATACACCGTATTTAATATACTTACAGGGTTTAATACAATTAAAATGCAAGTGTCCTCGATTTATTTTAAACTAATACTAATGATAACATCCGCTAAGATTATTAATGACAGCAATGTGGCTATTTATACGTCTATATTCAATTATAGATAATTTATTTATTTATAACAATGATTATAATAATTTTAGATGTTCTTTAAAAATCCATCATCCTCACTATACAATAGCATTAAGAATCAAATTACCAACTATACATTCTTCATGGCATCTAAAATAGGCAGTGATCGATATCGTGGAATAAATAGCGCGCGAAAGGCGAAAAGCTCGATTCTTTAGGAAATGACTAATAATAGTAATTGCACTACTTGGCTAATGATAATAGAAATTAAAATGGCTAATTTGATTGACTTTCCTAATAACAAGCCTGAGCCTCATCCTGGATAAATTGCAAGAAGCAGTAAAGTACGGAGACGGAACAAGTATGAAAAGGTGGTAAGCGATATTAGCGATAAGGCACCGGACGTTATTCATGTTGCTGGAAGCGGCATCAGTGGAGCACGCCATTAAGCGATACAGAGGGAAGCAAAAAGTCCGGACTCTATCGTCGTGTTATGTACGTGTACACACAATATATTGGGATATGGTGAGAGTGGATGACGGCGGCGACGACGTTAATACGTCAAAAGTGAAAAAAGACCGCGTGCGCGAAAGACAGAGCGAGAGACGGCGAGGGCGGACGGGTAAGCGCGACGAAAAAAGGTCCCTGGCAAATAAAGACAAAGCGGCGCAGCCGGCAGAGAGAAAATTAGAGTCTAATGTGTGCAAAAAAGTGCAGAGGCGAGTGCAAACGTGGAGCAACAGCCGTCGACAGAAGCCGCCTCGCGTTTTTCCTACGGTTCTCCTCTGCACTGCGGCCGTTTCTTCTCTTCGGCGCGCGAAAACCTCCCTAATCTTTCTCTCTCTCTCTCTCTCTCTCTCTCTCTCTCTCTCTCTCTCTATCTCGATGCTAAGAGCCATGGACGTCGTTCAATGGCTAGATTTTTTTGCCTCTTTTTTTCTGTCCAATGCTTTCAGTGCGCCCTTTTTTGTCCTCTCTGGAGATGAGACCGCGTGCGAGTGCGCGGGGGCGGATGTCATAAAGCGACTTGTAAGGGATTTAGTGAACGAGGCAAGTGATGCTAGTGCGTGCTTTTAATTTAATACGTGTCGATGGACTTTGAATTTTACATAATTAAGCTGGCATTCTTAAGGACTTTGCTCGGGCGCTGTCGCTCTCCTCACCTCTCCTCGCCGCCCCCTCTCGCTGCTCTTAATTGACAATTGACTTTCCGATTTCTATGCACGGCATACGCTCTCTTCATACGGGATTCTTTTATGATAAAAATACTCAATTTTATGGTGTCGAAGCGTGTTCGTAACGTAGAATGTTGAGTATCGTGCAGGTATTTAATAAGGTAATTTTCTCCTCTTCCAAAAGTTCTAGGGACCGATAAGCTCAATTTCATGTTATCGTTACGCAAACTGTATAAACCTTGTTGTCTTACAAGCTTGTAAATATTTCTTGATATTGACTTAAATAATGCTATCCAGAATTATACTTTTACAATAATAATCTTAATCCATGTACGTTTATTATGCTAATTCAATTGGCAGTTGTACGATGTCGATAGTGCGCGATAATCAATTTCAATTTACCATTTTGACTATAGTGTTTCGAGAAAGTTTTTCTTTCAATTATGAGATACAACGCTTGAACCAACAAACGAATTATATAGATATACATATAGACTAATTTCTTCAGAGTTTGGATGAAATTGTGCGTTAAGCGATTTAACGCAATTAATTCAGCAAGTTTTCAAATTTTACTCATACTTTTTGCGAATTGCATGCTTGAAAAGAAAAAAAATAGAAAAAAACAAGCAAGATCATCACAGCTCGATGCTTCGGTAAATTTTTGAATAAAATTGTCAATGTATATACTAATAATAATAAATTGCATTTCTAAATTGTACAATAAGATTGGATTTTAATGTTAATTTAATTTTAATTGTGTATCTATCCATTGCACTTTTAAGAAGATGAAAGCGTAGATAAGTTGTGCATTAAAATTGATTAGTCGATTAAGTCCGCAAGTAGACGATATCCAAAGTGCATTTAATATAGTTTGATGGATCGTCGAGGATGCATCTCTTCTCGACACCGCCTATCGTAAAATTAAGCGGCGACTATTAAAGGTAGCGAAAGGTAGGTAGAGTCAAGAGCCCCGTCAGCGAAAAAATATTTGCCAAGTATTAGGAGCAATATTTTAATATCCAATGAATAATCCAATTCAACAGGGAAACACGAAGGGCCGCTCGACGAGAGATCCTTAAAGGCGGCTTTGGGGCCGCGCACCCGCAGCATAAAAGCGATATTAAAGTCGCACCTCCGACAAAATGAAAGTTTAACGATGATTAGATGCGCCTGCGGGCGCCATTCATCGCCGACGAATAAACAAACGAAGCGCATCGCGGCAGGGCAGTGACGCGCCACCGAAACCATTGACACCTCTCAGTCGGTAATGATTGTTTACCGTCATTACCATTTACCATCATTCTCAAATATGATGAGGAGTGCGCGCGCCCGTGTGTTGGCCCATAAGCGAATCGCCCACATTATTGGGGGGGGGGGGGGAATTTACGCATCCGTGAATAGCGGTGCGACGCTCGCGATAGTTGGCGCTTTGCGCGCGTGAGCTCCCGCTCTGTTCATAGCACTAGTATGTGCTTCATGTCGCCATGTCACGCACGCCGTCGCCGTTTCAAC
>NW_011948432.1:1795466-1813119 GCF_000503995.2 Ceratosolen solmsi marchali
CAGCCGACTCTCTTTATTATCGTCCCTTGAATTCTCTCATTATAGGAGCCGCGACGCATCCAAGTCTCCCCCCGATTATTTTCTTGCCAGGAGCAGCGCATTCGCTTTTAATGGATGCTGTAAAGCCGATGATAAATCGTCTATTTATGCACTCTCCGAGTGGCTTCTCTCGTGTTTATCGCTCGTACCGCCAAATGCAAATCATATATTGGCAAACCCGAATGAATAATGTTCGAATGCCTTATTGAAATTAGCTTCGGCTCCCGCACACCGTGGAATGTTGTGCTAAATTATGCGCTCGTTGGCTAGTGCGGCATAGCGCCTGAAGTTTCTTAATTTTATTCGACTGTTATGCGCGGGGAGTGCTATGAGTGTGTCACAGGTCGTCTAATTTTTACACCAACTAACTCCACATCGTACATTAAAAGTATGCTACTTGGCTTGGAACTACTCGAGCGCCTACCAGTCAGTGTACATTACCCAATCGATATTCAAATGTATTCATAAAGGCGCTGCTTTAAATGTCGATGGGCTTGAAACTCTCGAATAAAAAATAATCGGTTTTTAAACGGCATGCGATACTCGAAGATAATATAAGAATGCATACTATCATCATCATCATCATCATGTATTTACCTCGATGAAGGTATCCCCGGTGCCATGTAAAGCCTCTGCCCATCTTCGAACGTCAATTTAAAAGTTTAGAATTCTTCCCCTCCAATTTTCTCTGCGCCAGCCTGCCTCCCCGTTCCACCGACTGCCGTTGTCACCGCACAGCCCACAATCGCTTATCTTAAGCATTCAAGATTTTTGATACGCGATGATGATTCGTCGAGAGTCGCGTCTCATCATAATACGTGAAAGCTATTGCTATCCCTTAACTTCCCTCATAATTCAAGCGTAATTCTCAAACGAGATTTATCTTATATCGCGTTGCGGATCGTTGCGCAACGTTGGCTTCGGCTCCCTGGTCCATGCCTGGCTGGAGCACATTGTTATCCCTGGGGAGTCGAAGCCGATTGTGAGCCGCTCGCAGAAAAAAGAAGAGGAGGAGTAATCAAATATCTGTACGAAAAATCAGCGACACTCTCTTCCCTATGCAATGACAAGCGATCGGGGTCAGTATTGCGTCAATGCCGTTTGATGGACGAAAATATCAATCGAAGATTAAATGTCATTTACTTTAATAAGAAATAACGGTGTACTTGGTGCATAAACGTTTAGTAATTTTATTTTCTACATACATTCATATATATATATATATATATATATATATATGTGTGTGTGTGTGTGTGTGTGTGTGTGCGCGCGCGTGTGTGTATCCCCCCCCCCCTCCCCCGTATATGATATTTGTAACGAGTTGGACAGTAATTTTCACATTATATGGTTTATTTATAACGTACAATATTATTTGGAATACCACTTGTTGGTCATTTTTATATCGTATTTATAGTCGGCATTAAAGCCAATTTAGCGTAAAGTTACGTGTAAAATGTCGTTTAAATTTCTTATTGAATAGAATAATAGTTTCACCTAAATCGCGGCAATGGATGATGTTAATTCAACATTTTTATTACGATTTGCTTATTATTATGCCAATATAAGCCTAATATACGCCTTTAATAAGTACAGATCGATTCAAATAAAAGAATTTACCGGGAAAAGGCGATATAGGAAACAATGCAGAATGCCAATAGTTTGGAAAAGAAGAAAGCAACAAGAGAACTAAAAGTAAAATAAAAGCTCGTTAGATCAGATCGATAACAGTAAACTCGCATTTATTAGCAAAGGTTAAATAAATTCAAATAAAAGAAGCTTAATGTTATAAACTCGTGAGCAAGGCTCTGGCGCTTGTCGTTAACTAAATTTCACTTCATGCGCAAGAAGGCAAAGAGACCAAAGAGAGTGGGATGGGCAGCAATAGGCGCGAAAGAGAGGACAAAGCAATGGCGTGCTCGTGAATATTGTAAACAAAAACAAGACGGCAACCGGTGAGTTTGCCTCTTCGATCAATTTGACCGTTGAATCAAAATTAAAATATATTTAAACTGTCTGAAGATTTAAACAAATTGAAAGCAATTTAAAATTTTTATCTGCATTATAAGGTGATCGAAGAATGTGAACGAGATGGCCAAAGTGGCTAATGCACAGTTGTGCAAATTTGAGATAATGAAATGCATAATTTATTTCTTGTATGTATGAAAATGAACGGCCTATGCTGTGGAGGCTTCGAGTGGAAAGTAAAATGATTATTTGTTGGGCAGTGGGCTGCTGGGGGTGGTAGGGAGGTGGAAAGGAAACTTGGAGAAGCTAGAGACACAAAGTTTAAGACGCCAACATGCGTCACCATATCTAATTTATTATTTGTAAAAGATTGGTATAAATGAACGGTGCAACCCCATACGGCTTATTTCCCCTCGGCGTTGGTCCTTTATTAGAGCGGAATTATGAATGCGCGCGTCGAGGTCCTTGCCCCCCTGCAAGGTCCCCGTCTTTTCACGCTCGATCGACTCATCGATAAATCTCGTCTCATCTGCGCCGTAGGTCCGTCGGTTTGAAGGATGAAAAATGGGAACGAAAAATTTTCCAATGGCCGAATGAAAAACAATCGACAGGACGGTGAGAGAGATGTGGGAGGGGAGGGGGGTAGAGAGCTTGTAGTATTTCGGCACGAACGGTCGCAGAAATGAAAAAAAAAAAAAATTGTCTCGCTCCTTTACGAGATGTAAGCCTTTTAATGCAATTAAGCGTTTATCCGAGAGTAATTTTACATTTTTCACATTAAATTCACGAAAAGTGTCTATTACTCGCGTTGAAAAGCATTTTCATAAATCTCAAATTGCAATATATGAAATGCTGCTTTATAGATGTTTGCAAGTGGTCGGTATAACTTTTAATAGCGAGGAATGGAATAACTCACTGGACACTACTATTCTGCAATAATTCTCAAAGTAACGTCATAATAAAGCTCCTATGAATAAACTAAATTCAAATCTTCCTCGACACACACTATTATCATTATAATTCTCCAAAATTAAATTGACATAATTTATTAATTGTACTATTTTGTTATTAAACGGGTCATCCAATGAAGAAATGGGACACGTATTTTTGGTTAATAAGGCATTAATTAATGGACAGCATAAGCCCATGGAAAATGGCACGGTAAACGAATATGCAAATAGTCTTGTAAAATTCATCCTTGAAACAAGAGCGTCAAGAAATTGTAAACTCCAACATTGTTATTTTCCATACATTCAAAAATCTTCTTACAAATGCAGAAATGACATTTGCCGCGTTATTGCGGGAAAGCGTTTTTTGTCGACGGGCGTTTATGTATTTGAAATGAAATTACTTGGGTAGAAGGGTGACAGACACGAGGAGGCGAGCGGCGGTCGCTACAAGAGGAAGAGAGAAGATGCGAATCGAAATGGGCTGGGAAGAAAAGAAAAAGGCGAAGGCGCGCGACGAGAGAATCGTCGAGCGGAAGGATGAAATTTGAATTTTACGAAATTTACTTTGTTGCATCGTCAAGTGCCAATCTACACCCTTTCTAACTATAGTTTCTTCACCCTTTCCTCCTTTCCTTTGTATTATTCATTCTTTTTGCGAAGTTTTTACACCCCCCCCCCCCCTCTCTCTCTCTCGCTCGTGCACGTTGAACGCGGTGTAGATTTACGTGAATTCGTATTAACTGTACACCTTCCTTTGCCTTAAGCATTACACGCTTTCATATAGGCACGGAAGCGCGCAATAACCTTTAAAGAATAATCTCCATCAGTCCGTCCGCAAGTAATATTATTCGTATAAAATTTCCATTCGCGTAAGCACGATTATCACATTACTGGCTAATCATAATAAGAAGACGATAATTCGCACTACGAGTCCTTCCAGCACGAGCACGTTCGAACGTTCCGAAATTTCGCAGTCTTAACAAAAGGATAACTACGATGAGCTGATGAGCGGGTCTGCGTCTGGGCATCCACTAGCGGAAAATCGCGACGCGGTTTACCGATCGGCTAATCGCCAACAGGATCGATGGCATCCTGCATTATTAAATCACCCGGAGCCTGTAAATTCTAGCTTCAATGAAGTCGACCTCGTAAAAGTTGCCGTGTAAAGGGTAAAGAAACGACGCTCGGGCCGCTCGCAGAACGAGTGACTACTCCGCGCATCTCACCGCGACCATTCCTCTCCCCCCCCCCCCTAACATCCTCGCGCGGGCGCGGCTACACACTCGTGCACAACTGGGGCGAACGTACTGTCATAGACAGTCACGTGCTCCACACGTGCAAGTGGATTCGTAGGCAGACGACATAAGGGCCGAGGAGGTGGCACGCGACGCGAATTCTAGACTCGCGACTTCGCGGAGGAGGAAGCCTCGTCGTTGGTTGAATCCCTCGATGCGTCCTCTTTGGCGCTCCTCGGCGAGCCTCCCTCTCCCCTGTCGTCAGTTCACGGCTCTTTCGTGTTTCGCAACCAGGTCTCGGATTTTAATGCAAAAAGTCGCGATGGTAGGGGGACGATCGATGAAATTTGTTTGCCACGAGAAGTTGCCCCCGTGTCCGGCCTTCGGCCGGACGAGACCCCGTCCACTCGCCGTCACAGCCACCTTTCCCGTCGGCTCCGCCCATCACGATTATACATTATTTATCTGCAACCCGGCCCTGCAATTGCTAGTGGCGGAGAGCCGCGGCGTTCGTTAATTAGAGAGCGCGATTACAATTGCCGCCGTGACGTCGAGCTCGCGCGCGAGTAAAGACTCGCCCCCGAGTGAATGCCACCCGGGGCTGATAGCGGAGCCGCGTCTCCTCGGTGGTCTGCGTCTGTTGCTGTTGTTGCTGGTGTTCCTGCTGTTGCTGCTGCTGTTCCTCTTCGTTCTCCAACTCCTCACCACTCCTCCTCCTCCTTCTCCCCCGATGCACTCTTTACCCATCGTTTTGCCGGCTTATCTGTTTCTTTATTTGGTGAAGGAGCCCTCGTAGGCAAGAGAGAGTCGAGTATCTCCGGATACTTCCGCTCACCTACTCTTTACATGGCGCAACTCGCGCGGGACAAAGTCTTTACATCGTACCTTGAAAATCGAATAAAAGAAGCGCGTGTCTTCAAAGTCTGCTGTGCATATTGTACTAGTTAGTCGTCTGTCTCTTTCGGCTATGCGTAACAGCAGTAGAGCGCACTTTCATTCGTTGTCAGATGAATACGCGAAAAAGTTACGGTACAATTTTTGTGTAGCATTGCAAATTTGACACGGAAGCTGTTGAGAATCATTCCATTATCTCGAGATTGAAACATTAGGTGCTCTATTTTTATTCATGGTTTTTCACTTTATTTTTTTTTTGTTTTATTGTTTTTGTTTTTGTTTTAATACAACATTTAAAGAATGACAAATCCATGGCACAATCACGAGTTTTCATAAATTCAAGGACGCATTTTAATTATATTTCCGTTTTATATAATAATCTTAAAGTTTAAGTATCGTCTTCTTTGGAAGTCAAACTTTTGTATCGTGAATTGTAATTTATCTGTCGCTCCTACTCCACCACCGACACCTCTCTCACTATGCACCTCATTACGTGTCTCACCTCGTCACCAGCACACGCCCGTCATCCTCCACCTCCTCCTCCTCCCACTCATCTCGCAACACCGTGCAACAGCAAGAAAGAACATTCCAGACGTTATAGGCAAAGTATACAGACTATTACATCGAGCATCCTCATGAAAGTATAAGAGAGTCGCGTTCGAGGGGCATCTGGGGCTGGTGATCGTCTTATGAAAGAAAATCTACTTAACGAGCCGTTGTTCGTGTTCATCGACTCGCCTCCGATGACTACTCAACGGTGGCTCTCGGCTTTGCCAGTTTTCACAAGACCCACAAAGGCTCTTGGGGCTCACCGAGAGCAGCCACGAGCACGTAAAGACGGCCCGCCGAGGCATCTTCTCGGCGTCCTTCTGAAAGAGCCGGCGAAAGTGTCCCCGCCAAGTCGTCTCTTATATTGCATTACTCGGCAATGGAAGCCGCTTTCATGCAAACCGAACATTTTACGAGCTCCCGTCTGTACGCGAATATCTTTATCCGATTGAATACTTCAGTTTCATAAATATTGAATGCAGAGGTCTTGCCGCGGCATCATCGCACTTTAAATCCTGTCAATGCTGATTAGTACGTATCGTTAAATTAAGCCTCTTCTCCACGGTCTCCCATGTAATAATCTAACATCTTTCTGTTTAATTGACCTTTCTGTCAATCGGATTAAGGCATCCTCCGGGAAGGAGTACTCCCCTGCCTGTGTCGTTGAGATTTTTACTTGTTAAATCAACGGGGACGCATCTGCTAATCATACCGATCGTGGTGGCTGCTTATGCAATACTTGCTATTTATCACGAAACGACTAACTTTTTTTTTTTTTTTTTTTTTTTTTTTTTTTTTTTTTTTTTTTTTTTTTTTTTTTTTTTTTTTAGTTTTTTTTCTGTGATTTTTTTTAAACGCATTTATGCGTAATAATGGGAGCTTCAATTTCGCTCTAAAATCACTTACATTCGTTAAATATTAAAACTTATAGGTGTCGCTTGTATATCGTCAGTATCCTTTATTCGAATTATATTCCAGTATTTATATGTATATGGACATTGATATTGTCATTGTCGTCGAATGAAGAGCGAAAGAGGTAGTTTTGTTTAGGAATTTTTACATTTAACATTTTGTAAATGTTAGATATATATTTTTGCTAAATTAAGAATGCCCTCGTGAATTTCTAAGGTGAAATTGAATGTATGTTTTATTTTTTTTTATCTTTTCTGGCCACGATTTTATCGTTGAACATAAGTTCTTATATTACAAAAGCGTTATGAAAACTTTTGAAGCATTTTTTTTTCAAACAACTTTTTTTTTTAAACTACGGGATTGCTTAAGAAAAATTTTTTTAGTTCAAATTGTTTGCAATTTTTTTTTTTTTTAATTCCTCCACATATAACTGTCCGTTACAGTTCTTACAAGAAACTATCCAAGTTATTTACTTATTAATTTTGTTTTTATTTGTCTCATAGACAGAAATAAAAATTGAAAAATTCGTTATTTTCATTTTGATCTTGCGTTATGCTCATAATATTAATTGATTCTCGTTCTATCAAAAGCGATACTAATAATAATCATTCGAAATATCTTTTCCATTCGAGTATTTCGAGTATTGGAAATTGTTTGCGCATCCCAAAAGAATTATTTTAGTAACTTTTGATAATTTGTCATCTTGGCGGTTTAAAATAAATTTATAACATAAAAAAATTTAACAAGTAATTATTTTTAATTTTAAACCATAAATGCAGATTCTTGTTTTGTAATTATAACAACAATATAGTTATTAAATCTGATTGTTTCATTAGTACTGATTATAAGACACATGTGTGATTATCGAACAATCTAATATCAAATATATATTCTTTAAATCAGATAACACAAAGTTGTGAATATTTTATTTTCGTGAAGAATTATAATGACATTTATATGGAATTAGTATAATTGAAATTAATGAAAAATAATATTCATTATCGACGTATATATAGAGAGGTGATGTAGAAATAACAAAGTTTCATCAGATTCGAACAGATGAGTAAAATTTTAAATATATCCTTACTTAATAGAGCCAAAAGAAAAAAAAGGGAAAATTTGTCCTAACTAAATACGATTCTTCAATAAGGATAACATTTTTTTAAAAGTATCTAAAATGAATTTACATAATCTATTCTTGATATTAATGAATGGATATGTGTGTGTGTGTGTGTGCGCGCGCGCGCGCTATAAATTTTGAAAACAATCTCTTTCTCATGCAATTCTCTTCGGGGTAGCATCTTTTGGCACACGTTTCGCATAGCCAAAAGAAAAACAACTTTTTTTATAGTCTTCTACCGCGCTCGAATAACTCTCGGCTCTCTCTCTCTCTCTCTCTCTCTCTCTCTCTCTCTCTCCCTCTCTCAGCTCTCTAAGCTCTTCTCTTATTTCCTTCTCGACGATTCTTACGCTCTTTTTCGTCATTCGTATACTCCCTCATTTCATACGTATAAGCGAGCTCTAGAAATGAAGACCCTTTTATGTTTACGTGTTTTTCGTTATGTCGCAAAAGCAGTCCGCCACCGCCGTCGCCTGACGTTTCTGCTCCCGCGATTTTCCAAAGCTCACTGTCGTCTACATCATTTTCGTGCATTCGCTTCTCTCTTTACTTATCCTCCGCTTTTAAATTCTTTCATTTAGAAGATTGAGAAAGTTGCCATCGAAAAATTTTTCCACTTATAATGCACCGCCTATTTTTTTTTATTTGTACAAAACCGGAAGTAAACTGGGTCTGTCCTTATTCTTTATATCAACATTGAAAAGAGTTTCGCCACATTTGTCTTATAACCAACATATTACACATCGGAATAGAGAAGAAGTAAAGTTTTGCTATCGGCCCTTAACTGGCGCACATAAGTACAACAACGGGAAAATAAGTTTTCAAATGAATCTGACGACCATCCGAACGTTTTATATCATCTTTTCTGACAAATATTTACGGTCTTTCGGATTTGGCGCTTTGATTTTACGCGTTGACTTTTTCTTCATTCTCCTTCTTTGTCTTGTGCCGAAGTTGGTGCACTAGTCAAGACATTAGATCGACGATGCTATATATAGCTGGACTTTACTCCTCGATGATCAATAACATAAAAGTTGAGATCGCCAGCCCTCGCCCCGTCTATGCCTTTTTTCTTTTTCTCGAGCCTTTTAAGAAAGACTTAAGTAAGCTGCTACAGTGAGAAGTTTATTACATCCGTTTTTCATCCGCCAGAAACATTACGCAATTCTGCATCTAATGATTATAATCTAGCTTTTACATCACATTGCTATTATTATTATTGCTGTTTAATAAGATTTTAATTATTAGGACATTTTATCGTAGGTATGCATGTGTGCGTACAAACGTCTCGCTGTATTAAACAACATTAATTCTCTATTGCTAATTATATTAAGTATTTGTTGCTTATCGTATTATTTATGCTAAAATCAATATTTATATTTAAATCAAACGGACGATTGAATTATTTCAAAATTCTCATATCTTCCAATTATACTCTCATTATATTATAATTAAATTTAATTTAGTATCATTCGATGATGAGTGGTGAGTCGTCCTACGCCCTGGCACAGATGCAAATATTTTTCCTCCGCCGATTATAAATATCGCGTTAAATATAATGGAACGTGCATCATCATAGGCGAAAGAACGCCGAATGTCGTCAAAACCTACCATCGCCATTAATTATCGCACCAGAGATAGAGAGAGATAGAGAGAGATTGAGAGAGTTTGAGAGAGATTGAGAGAGAGATTGAGAGAGAGAGAGAGAGAGAGAGAGACAGGCAGCTTATATCATTCACGCACTCCACCTCGTATCATTAGACGAAGCAATGAAAGTCAATTTTTCATTCGACCTCCGAGTCGAACGAAATTTTCGCTCTCGACCCCCTTCACTCTCCCCTTACCAAAGACACCTCATCATGAAAAGCCTGGCAGATAAGCCTCTATACGGAATATCGGCCAGGCGAGCATTAAGCGTAAGATGAAGTGGATAATATAATGCTCGCCAACGGAAAATCTGGAACAAAGAAAGTGGCTGGTATATGGTGGGCTGGGGGGAGGGTAAGAGGAGCGAAAGTTGCGCTCAGCCTTGGCTGGCGCATGTGAATAGTTGTCAGTGCAGCCAGGCAGCGATGACTGACGACGAAATTACCGTAAGCGCGCGCGCGAGAGGGGATTTTACGGCGCCGGGACGAAGTATCTTAAATCACGCTTCGGCATAGGCTAGAGCGAGCACTGCTAAGCCATCGTCACCACACGGACGTCCGCGTAAGCGCTTATGACCCGGGGCTTTAATGAAGAGACGACCTCGACGATGCAGGTGCTCGCTCGCAGGATCGATAATTTATAAGCTACGAATACGAACTAATAATCGCTAAAGTCGAACCTCAAAGGGATGGACAGATGGATAGGGGGGGCTGTGATGAGGACGTGAAGGAGGGAGCGCGCGGGCGATCGCGGAAAAGAGAGCTCGGAGTAAGCCTGGCGCAAACCGGAAATGGGAAGCCCCTCAAGCGGTAATAGCTTATCTACTCCCGATTTACGAGCCCTTCTCATGAAGCACAAGTAGAACTACGAGTAGAAAGAGAAAGAGAAGAAGAAGAAGAAGAAGAAGAAGAAGAAGAAGAAGAAGAAGAAGAAGAAGAAGAAGAAACAGAAACAGAAACAGAAACAGAAACAGAAACAGAAACAGAAGTAGAAGCAGAAGAGAGACCGAGCGAGCTAGTACGAGGTCGCGGTATGGGGGTTAGTCGTAGTGGCTAGAGAGGGAGTATGTGGACAAGTGGGAGAGAAAGAGAGCACGAGCTATTATACTATTGGGATGTCGGACAGAATCGGCCCTTTGCACTGACGCGCGCACATTGTACATCATTAGAGCGCCTCTTTTCCTGTCATCGTTGCGTTGCTTATGGAATCTCACCTCGGGATGTTTCGAGGCGCCGAGGCTCCTGTAATTATAACAAGGGCCAGGTGCTGCCCCTTCTAATATCGATTTGTCCGGATACACACGCTTGACCGACAGCTCTCCTACCGTTGTAAAATACCACGAGGATACACGCACGAAAGAGTCGCTCAGGGGTATTACGGGGTTGGGTAGGCTAAGCGTCTCTCCCTTATTACCACTATTTTCTCTGCCTTGTACGGCTCCCTTCCATCACTTTTCCGTTTACATAATGAATTTGACCGCTGCGAATTCGTTGCCGTAGCTCCGTAATTTTGTCCCACAATTTCTTTTTTGTTGGCTTAGACCACTCTTTGGGCAATATTGCCACTAACAATTTGTCGATTTATTAATGTTAGTGGGCGTGGAACCCGAGATGCGAAAATCGCCAAGACACGTTGGTAGACTCGTGGTGACGTTGCGTAATTGGTAACGAAACAGCTGGTTTGCGGGGCCTGAAATCCCGGGGCCCGAAAAACGAGCGTCTGCTCATTTTGAAAACTTTTTCCATCTTTATTGTTGACAATATTGATTTAAGCCGCTCCCAGCTACCGTTATGATTTGCGCTCTTTTTCCTTTCGTTTCTTTGCTTTAATACAGAATTTAATGCAGACTATATTAATTCTCCGGCCATTCGATTAGTGATGCGTTCCGTGCAAATGCAAAAGCGTTGTATTAATGATTTGGCCGTACTTTGAATATAGCGAATAAAGAGAGGCCCTAACAAGGATATTATAATGCGCTATTTGGGCAAAGTACTTTGCATGGTTTTATAATTCAAGCATTTTTCACGCGCGTAATGCATTGTTGTGCGCCGCGATTTTTCATTGCACGCGACAAGCATCGCTGGCTGAAGCTTGGCTCATTACGTGAATCCGTCATTACAGTTTCTCTAATTTTTCCATAATTGTAATTGAAAGCCATTACAGTGGAGAGGGTCGTAGAGCAGTACAATCACGCGACATAAATCATCGGATACAAACATTGTGAATCAACGGGGGATGAATGAAAGTCACACGAGTACACACGAGTGTCGTCTTTGTTCGGAGCGCAAACTCGTGACGGACGATCGATTGGTGCGTGACCGAGCGAGAAACCGGACGCGATACGTATGCACGCACGCCTCGCCTCCAAGACAATCGTTAGACAGTCAAATGTGAACGGCCGACGGGGCTGACACTTGCCCTATATGCGCCACACGCGTCCATCGGCCTCGTAGTCGAACCTCGAAACCGACATACGCCATGGGCCAGCAATGCGTGGGTGAAAAATAATAAAGCCGCCATCGTTTGAGTGCCATGTGCACATTGGCGTTTGCACGAGGATCTCATAGGTTTGGAGGAGTTAGGCCGGTACTCGGGGAGTGCGTTACTGGCGAGTATCGGGGGAACGAGGTCAAGCTCTTGCGAAAGGGACGCCGATGATTGCAACCAGGCAGTCGTATCTCTTTTTCCTGCCGTTCTTTTGGTATCTCTGCCTGTTGTCTTTTTTTCTTTTTTTCCTTCTTTTTTTACCCACCCATTGTTTCCCGTTTGTCCCTGGACAAATGGTATATACAGTCGGTCTTTATTATTGGTTGAGGTCTCTCCCCCCCCCTCCCCCAATCCCCCCTATAAACCACAGCACTCGTTCTCTACCCTCCCACCTCCTATCTTCCCCGAGAGTACATTTTTTCCTTTATTTCTTCCGAACGACATATTTTGCGTTGCTCTCTTTTCCATTTGCGTACTTTTTTAATTAAAACGAGCGAGTTATGGTCCCAGAAAACTGCTTTCCTTCCGATCTAGCGGAAAAAGTATTTCTAGAAAAATTACTTTTAGATTCAGAATCCTAACATTATCAAGCGTTTATATATTTTCTTTTTTCATCATTTTCTACCAAACAATCGAATAATTCTTGAGACTATTTGTATATTTTTCAATAATGAATCATTTTAATGGCATCTTGAGTACAAAATACATTTAATAACTAATATTGGCTGTTGGCAATATTTGTGGAATTATGACTCAACAGTATCACATTGACTATTGTACAAAATTTAATTTTTATTAGTAACGAGCTCTCGTTAGATTTAATTTATATTATTAGATGTAATTATAAAGTATCGTATGTGTAACTTATCAGATCTAGTTATATGTTTATAGTATGTCGAAGTAAGGATTATTCAGAGAAATTGATAAGTTAGTATTTATTAACAATAATAAAAATATAATGTTATTTATTTTTTGATTGTAAATTGATTTAATTGATTTTTTTTTCTTCAAAATTCGCCATTGCACGTGATACTTTTTAAAACTTGAAATTTTATTTAATGCCACTTTAAAAACACGATTATTAACGCTATTAGATGCGTCCCTTTCTTTTTTATCTTCTTTTATTTCTGTGTCCATTGTGATAATGTATATATAGTTTAATTTTTTTTGTCACGTAATGCCTAGAGCGTTAAATAACAACTGTACAAGCATTCCACAGTGGATATACAACGTTAATTTTACATTGAAGATTTTCACTTTAAATTAAACTCGCTATTTATGATTTTTCCTTTCCAACGTACGTTTGCAAATTGTATATATATTGTATAATAATAATAATAATAATAATAATAATAATTATTATTATTATTATTATTATTAAGCGTATGACAACGGTAATTTTACGTGCTCGGGTTAGAAAATTTGTATATTTAAAAATCTCGAACTGTTTCCCCTTTGTACGTGGAATCGCATGGTTAAACAGATATTTTAAAACGATATGCTTCCTAATATAATTATGTAAATAGATTTGGCATTTTATGCATTTAACGAATCTAAATGATTTTCCTTTGTTTTTCAGGTGAGTGTCAGAGGCTATGGGTTTACTTAAGTTCACTGCGGCACGTAAGTTGAAGCGCAACACATAAACGAAAGAATTGTATAATTGAATTCCACATTTAATAGCGCGAACTAACCGCATTTTTAAAAAGCACTAAATATTTAAAGGGTCTTAATTTTTTTCCTTTATAGAGTAATTTAAAAATTACTGGCATAAATTATGGCTGGCTATAGAGTCTAATAATTTTACGAGATGAAAAATTAATTGCCGAGCATTAAAGAGATGCCCTAAACTATTATTTACATCGAGGTGAATAAAAATCAAATTCGCGAGACAATAAATCGTAGAGCAGCGTATCGATAAACATCTTACCTCGATAAATCAGAAGCATTTCATTATCGTCAATAAAAGTGCTTTCATTATAGCTTGCATTAGTCGGCCGGGGCCGCTCGTCGGGCAAATCCATTATCGATAAGCCGCGAGAGGCTCTGTAGCTCCTGCAATTTTCCCGAACAACAGATTTACCAACGCGACAACCGAATCCAACGGGATAGTCGCGAATGCCGAATTGAATCTCCCTTCCCCCGACGTTCGACTTGCCGGGGAACAGGATACACGGCTAAGGACTTCCACAACCTCTTTTCTGCTCGCACGCCCGGCAAATTTCCAATGATTGACGTCACAAGGCCGCTCAGGCTTGACGGCGGCGGCAGAGCTCCACGAGTTGCCGGAATGCCAAGTAGATAGCGAACGCTTACACTACTAAAATCCGCTCGTGCGTGTTTCGTGTGTTTGTGTAAGATGGTGAGACGGGAGGTCAGAGAGAGAGAGAGAGAGAGGGGAGGGGGAGAGACTGCGACATCGGAAAGTGAGTGGGAGAATAAGAAATTTTGTCTCTCTTCTCTCTCAATATCCTCTCTCTCTCTCTCTCTCTCTCTCTATCTCTATCTCTATCTCTCATTCTCCCGGCGTCGTTGTGCTCTCCTGTATCCGTTCCTCGTGTCTCTCCAGAGTTTGGGCCTCGAGCCAGGACGCAAAAGGCGAAGGAACGCATGGATTCGGTGTATCCCTTGGAGCAAAACCGTGAATTCGCGGAAATTCCAACGGGAGCAGACCGAGCGTTATATATCATGAGGCTTCGCTCGAATTGATAAATTCCCTGAATCATTTTCTCCGGCTGGCGTGAATCATGTAACTCTATTAAAATATTCTTTTTCTCCCATCGGCGAGGCTCTCTTCTTTTTTATTCCGGGGAATGCCCCGTAGATTTGGCAACGAGGATAATTGGATTAATAATTCATGCGGGGTGGGGCCTGGAGTTCGACACTTAATCATGCCTCAACTCACTAAATCAAAATTTATATGGCTTTATTGGCTTAATAAGGATATTAAGCCTTATCATTGGCCTAACCGTCATTGGCCGTTTAATCAACTTTGCCAAGTCAACGCTTAATGAGCTTACTTTCTTATTTGCATTATAATTGCATTGTAATGGAACAGAATTTGACGAATCGACTACATAAATTAATTTCGCGATGCTCGCACAACTTTGTTATAATGAAATTAGAATGTTGAATACGGGAGACCATCCACTCGTTTACCCAACCCGTTGCATCTCTCGGCGATCAAACTATAAATTACGCGATTTACTTTACCATCTACGGTAAATGGGCAAAATTTGATAGAAAAGTCGGGAATTTGGCTTCTCAATATTCGCGGTGCGAGTCTTGGAGCACGCGCATTTCTTCAAGGAATCCCATTTCCGGCCCGGTCCCGTAAAACTGCTCATAAGGAATAAAGTGCTAATAGCGCTTACCATCGAGGGCGAGGCCCCTTCGATTCGTCCCATAAATTACCGAGCAGCTTACGCTCACTATCGCAAAATATTGGCTATCGGTCAGATACTGATTCGCTCCTTTTCCGCCGAAGCCCCATTAATTTCAATTCCACTGCGTACGAAAGGCGACGCGGTTATTAACCATTACCTCGACGCGCTTTATTCGCGTTTATGAGCATAGCTCCGTTATTGGCCACTTCCTTACAATGAAATTCGAGACGATCGCTGCTTTCTTGCTGCCGTGCCTTTCTTTTTATCCCTCGAGTACACCTTACATTTCATCCCGAACCCTCCAACTCGTCTTTCGACTAGGGCTCGACGACTGTGCTCCTATCGGACGATCAAGGAACAATAGTTCCTTCACTATAACCGAGTAATAGGTTGTATTTTATAAAGGACGAGAATATCATACAGAGTTTAAGAAAGATCTAAATTTCATAATGAAAAGTCGAAGAAAGCTGAAACAATTTTCAATGATTCGATAATCAGCCGACCACGCGCTATGTGCGTGCGTGCACAACATCGTGGAGAAAGTAGGTTGATTATATTTTACGAAGTTTAATTAAATATTTCTTTCCATTGCTTTTAATATGGATTTTTTGTTGTTGTAAATATTTACAATTTCTGTAGAGATGTTAAGATAAGTAGACAATAACTATATTCAATACAGGAAATTTTCATGTATGGATGCTAGAGATTACTAGATAGTCGTAAAATTTATTATCTTTGTGACATTTTGCGCGAACAAAATTGTTCTTAACTATAATTCCAACTTCGATTTCTATCGAAGTTCTTAAAATTGTCAATTGGATCAAATAAAAGGGAAAACATCTTGCTCGTTCTTTTTCTTATGAACAATAACTTCAAATATGTTCTTCCTCAAACATGTTTGTTTTCAGTTGCAAATGACGTTTCATCCGATTGATTTAAAAGAATCTTCGCAATGTGTAAAATATAGCGAAAAAAAAACTTGCAACAACTCTCATTTTATATTTAAATAAAAAAATAAAAAATTTACAAGTGCAGAATTCTGAAAATGATATTTTGGAATTTTATATTTTACAGAATAATTCTCGAATCGTTATCTATTTACAAAAGTTTTTGCCATAAAGTTATACGTACTCATGTAAAGAATGTTGCAAAAAAAAAAAAAAAAAAAAAAAATTTCTTTTTTTTTTTTTTTTTTTTTTATTATAATGAATGCAATTGAGGAATCAAAAGTATGTATTACAATATTTCCATAATTTATTTTATATGCATAAATGTGTGTATAGTAAGAATAAGCACTCGATAAATTTGGTTAGAACCAGTTGTATAAGCTTTCATGTTTCATACTTATGCTGAAATATTCTTTTCGAAAGAAATTAAAGAAGTTAGTTTGAATAAATATGCACGGCACTAGTTGTTCGGAATACTATAAAAATCGCAGATCTTCAAACTTGAGGTCCGAAAGGTTTACTTAACTTTATAAAGAGCTGTAATATGAAGTAACTATCTACAAAATTACAAAGAAATTACGTACAGTTCATTATCTCATTACGAATATTGTGTGGACGAAGCAAACATAGCAATTTAGCATAAGTGATATTAAATGTACAGTTGCTTAATTAAAATATGCGGTATATTATAGGCAACAAATTTCTCAAAATATTTAAGATTTTTTTTACATTGCATAAACTAACGACGCAATAAATTTTCCTTGTATCAATGCAGTAAATATTCCTAAAAAAAAAAAAAAAAAACTACATTGTAATAATGGCACTAGTCGAATTTGATGATATCAATAGGAAGTTTCGTTTTAATGTATAATATTCGAAGAAATAATTATTGCAATCTGTATGCTTTAAATGCATCCAAAAATAATTAAGTGAGCCTAGTTTCGGTTCCACTTTAATTATCAAGTGAATTCCGTGTTATTTTAATCTTCGAGTAACATTCAAGCATTGAGACAATTCATAATGTCACTAAATAATATTAGAGATAAATTTTCATCATTAATATAATATCCGAATTATCTCATTGACTTAAAAGGAAATATTCAAGGTTTTTCCAAGTGATTTCCAGTACTCGTGCGAACAATCTCTAATACTCGTTTAATCGAATCATCGAAACTTGAAATTCCTAATAAAAGGGCGTCGTAACTTAGGCACAGACAGTGCTTACACAGAATCACAATGAATTTATTTTAGTCTGCCCATCTAGAGGCAAACATACACGAATATGCACATACATACACGTTATAGTAGCCAAGAACGTGAAAGATCCCCGCGATATTCTTGGTGTAATTGACCGCACCTCTCATTACGCGTTCTTTCGACTCTTATGCTCTTTCTCTCTCTCTCTCTCTCTCTCTCTCTCTCTCTCTATACCGTACCACCTCTGTCTTTCACGCACAAGACTGCTAAGAGCCGAAGGGTGGGCGATTTACATATTCCCGTCGTTATGCCCAGGCGAGGAAAA
>NW_011948432.1:1813149-1815579 GCF_000503995.2 Ceratosolen solmsi marchali
GGGCGTCGTCGTGTGCACAGGCAGGACGTTAAGAACGCATCCGTATTATTCGTTCTGATGTTTACATTGAGGGGGGGGGGTTAATTAATTAATCGGTTCGTATAATTAACGTTCTTCGGCATTCGCCAATTGACTGTGCTAATAGTGAAATAGTTTCCGCCATCATTTGCTATTACGTCCTCTCCGTACTTAAAAAGTAATTCCAGAGGATATGATGAAACCTGGCAATGACATGACTCGTTCGCTTTGACATTTTGATTTTGCATCGAATGTCGTTGTGATTGTACATTTAGATTTATCGTATTATCGTGGTGAAAAATACGGGCGTAAGGATTAAATCGACTTGCCCACTCGGTGCTCGTATTATTGTTTGTCATAACAATCGTAGCGCGACTGTTAAAAACTTGGGCATTGTGCGAAAATTGAAGGGCAGAAAGTTAAAAATATCAATATCATAAAACTTTTAAGACAATGCAGGGAATGTAGAATATTAACAAAGCCTTCCAACAATGAAACTCTGCTTTTCATTCATATTTTTCACCGTAAAAAAGTTCAATGCCATCCCAAAATTTCACCCGTCATATTTCCCTTTAATGCAAAAAATAAATCTCAACTTATGGAAGAGTTTGGGCGGACAAAGTTGCTCAATCATATCAATCATCGGCCGTCCTTTGTCGCGCCTTTTTTCAATCATCATTCAACATTCCATTCGTTATCAGCGGCGCTCCAATTCCTGGTTGGCGCACGTGGCCGATACACACGACGCGAACAACTTTCAAATGTCTCAAAATTAATCCGCTTACTCGCTTCATTTATTTGCATAATCTAGCTAATACGATGTGCGCGGCAAAAGTGATTTTTGATTTACAATTGAAAGTCGGGAAGGCGGCGTATTTAAAGTCGAAGACTACTTTGGAATTATAGTATTTGTCCACCTTCGTTAAAATCTAAAATTTGAGGAATGCTGCTGTTGCTTATTTCTACCGGACTTGTTATTCTCGTATAAAGGTGATGAATGTTGCCAAGGAGAAGAAACTTTCTCTATAACATTGCTTATTACGACATAAAGGCAAATTAATCGGAAGGATTTAATTAATAAAGGTCTAAATAGTGTGCGTGCGCCTAATAAACGTCCGATGAAAAATTCATTAAAATTTAGCCTGTAAAATAAACAAGCTATTGAATAATTGAAATGTGATTAATTTTTTTTAAATAACGAATGATTTATGAAAATTTCATTTAAAGTGCTTACTACGAAGAAAATCGAAGCATCGTTATAGTTAATAGGAGAAAACTATTCTTGTTGCGTTAGCGTATGTAAGTAATGTAGCATCAAAGAGATATTCAACCGAGTGAGAGGGAAACAGAGTGCGAGGATGACCAGGAGAGAGGGAAGTAAGTAAGTAGTCGGTTTTCGATAAGTAGAGCATGAAGCACAAGTAGTTAGCAGCGGTGCGAGCGAGAACGTGCTAAGATCGGATACCAAGAACGAAGCCGGTTTCTCCGGTGAAAACTCAAGCGCGCATATGTAATTTGCTCAGTCCTTAGCCTCGATGCTCGCGAACTTTTCGTCCAAGACTTGGTCGCTCGGTGCTAATACGCGTCATTCTTGCATCGCCTTCTTTCTCTTTCTCTACGAGTCAACTTACGGAAACCAATCAGGCGTTGTATAGTTGGTTTCCTCACGTCACATGGGTGTTGCGCTACCGGAATCGATATTCGAGGCCATAATAGCATCCAAGGTGGCATGGAAGTAATAATAGTAAAACAAGTATCACATCGAGCCAAACTTATTTAATATGTCAGCCCCTCGTCGCCCCCCCCCCTCCCCCATTCTAAATTCTTGGGAGAAAGTCACTTTAATAGAATGAAATTGAATGGCAGTCAACTAGTATGTTTAGAACGACGATTATTACATTAATTTTATGGGGCATTATGTGGTGTCGATAAACCTTAAAAGTATAGCTTATTAAAGTATGTATTTTTGGAGTATCGCTTTGTCCTACTCGTCAGACAGTCATTCATTATAAAAGACAATTCATGTTTGTCAACGACTAAATATATATACTAAGCAAATAAAAGGCGGATCCATCTTTAATCGGCGGCTTTTCAGATACTGGGCACGAAGAGTTTATAGGCGTATTGAAGCCGTGAATAATGGACATATGACACGCCTAAGCCAAACTCAAATTCATTCTCCAATAATTGCTTTGAGCGTCGGCAATCGTATTAGTAAAAGTCACGTGCGTGCTCGAATGAATCGGTGTTGGAGGCGCTTTGACGAGGCTTCCATCCAAATAAACATTTATCACTGCGCAAAATTCTTGTAAATTATGAGCCTCGCTTTGAGCGTACTTCAATAGCCTAATGAATCGGTTGGGATCATAAAGGCGCGCTTTCCCAGGCACATGGGCGGGGGGAGGGGGAGGG
>NW_011948432.1:1815611-1824281 GCF_000503995.2 Ceratosolen solmsi marchali
TGTAGCGCGAAGAAATAAGCGAAAAATGCGCTTTGAAGCCCCGCGAAAGCAGCCTAAATCAACGGAAAGCATCTCATCGCGTCCCGAATAGCGGATACGAGAATACAGAATACGCGAGAAAGCGCCGAGGGCCCCTCGCCTGTCCGGTGCGGTGCGTTGACTCTCGACTACCGAAAGCATCTCAATATCTCGTCCATTAATCCCGTCGTCGTTGGTAGTGGCATTCTGTAAGGGAGATACGAAGGCCGCAGAAAGAACGGGACGATAGGGGGAGGGGGGGGGATAATGCGCATTGTAGACGAAAGAAAATAGACAAGGCGCAGAAACTGCGTCGGATGAATGCATTGAAAGTGAAAGACGGCAAGAGTGAAACAATAAAAATAAAAACGCGACTCGCGATGAATGGGCGAGGAGGAGGGTCAGAGTTTTGGCATTGGAGGCCGGGGGCTGGGGGGTGGGTAGAAAGAAACGAAAAGGATTTTGAGGAGGGAAGAGGCTGCCCCGGTGCCACAATATCAAGGAAACAAAATTGAATGTTGCCGGGGGCCAACCGACTCGAGCGCTTGATATAGCGCTAGAGAGAGAGAGAGAGAGAGAGAGAGAGAGACAGAGCCCGAGAGCGGTAAGGGGGTGGGGGTGGGGGTAGAGAGGTAGGAGCAGACGAAAGAGATACTTGAGAATAAGAGAAAAGTGCTGCACTTCGCATGAGTGCTTCTTCACAATTCCGCAGTACCGAGCGCGCACCTTCTCGTCGCCCATTCACTTGCGCACACGCGCGTGATGCGACGGCACCGCGGGGTGTTTTAGTCTACTTAGTCTGCGCTGGTTAACACGCAAAGCGTGGGGATTGAAAGCGTGTGTGATAGAAAATTAGATATATATATGAAGAGAGAGAAAGAGAGAGAGAGAGAGAGAGATAGTGAAGGAAGAAAGCACAAGCGGTAGCTATTTGCAAGCTTGCTACCTTGCTTTTCATCTTATTTTTTAAGAAAGGACAGAGGATAAGGACGGAAAATGAGCTTTATGTAATTTCAATGTACGCGACTGATATCGCGAGATTAACTTTTCATTTGCCAAAGCCAGTATTGAATGGCATCTATAATCGTTGGCATGGATCTAGAAAATCTCCTCGTACAATTACTCATGGGATGCAGTTCACCGTCAAGCAAGAAAATCTTCGTTATGTTTTTAATAAGATGACAAAGTGAATGTACGTACGCGCGTCAAGGCTTATCGATATATTTCATTTTTGATAGCTAATTTAACATTCTTTATTCTTCCTACCCTCCTTATAATTTATATTATTTTGTCCCTTACGTTGTAATCCCACATGCTATAATGAAAAGTAATTTAATAACCTTATTATACGGGGGCTTAATGCACTTTTGTCATTGTTATTAACTACGTACATATAGAGAAGCGTACATTGTATATGTACGTGAGTCTAATATGATTCGTAAGAAATTTCTTATCCATGAATATATAACGATTATACTTGTCTCGACTATTAATCGTGATTGATGATGCTCCAACGACTAATCAAATGCGTTCAAATTGTTTACGTATTATTATTTATTATAATGGAGCCGTTGATACGTCGTATATACGTAAACATAGGCGAATGACCGAAGACATAGAAGTTATTTTAGAATAAATCCAGATTAGAATGCTCGAAATAGAAAAATTCTGGAAATATACGTAATGCACGGTGCTCGCAAAGAGTTTCATAATAGTCTAAATTTGAAACTACGCTAAATGATATGCTCCGTTAAAAAAGTGAAACAGTTTATTTATATATATATAAACAGAAATCGATAAAACCTAAAGCATTTTCTACTGCGATGTGTGGGAAATTCAAATTCTCTAAAATCCGTATCTCCACATTTGTCAGCGTAAACACCGCGTTATTTCAGGCTCCGTTCGTTCCATTATATCGTGATCATATGCATGTTCGCCAAGTTTTTCATCTCTTCGAGTTCAGCGGTGCTCGTGTATCTCCCGCAGATTCAACGATAAAATCTCGGCTCTAATCAATTTTCGGGAGATAAATCCGTCGAGCGCGAATCACGGCTTCTTCGTATCCAAATGTCCCTCCCTGCCGCAAAAGTCCACGGCCGCATCTGGAATTCTTGGCGCCATAAATTTCTGGAAAACGACGGGCTGGCGATGCGGCCGGGGAGGACGAGCGGGGGAGGGATGCAGCTCTGTGCCCGTCTCTTCTCGTCGTACTTGGATCTCGGAGTATGGAGCGCACGTGTTGGTCGCGTGCCCCGTCAGCGAGGATTTTCCAGGATCCTTGGGTCTAGATCAAATATTGTCGTCGACCCACGTCAGAAATCGCGAAAGCCCACTTCATTGCCAGATGTCCGTTCGGTAACCGCCGAAGGCAGACCTATTCGTGACAAATGTGAAGCAAATCAGAGTGCGAGAGCGAGAGGGGAGCGGAATTTTTTCGCTAGGCCACCCGTAGAATGCATTGATCTAGCAGATGTCAAACACGTTCGAGGCTTTTATTGCCGGTCCGAGGCTAGAAGTGGTTGGAGGAGGTAACGATCTCTTCTTTTATTATAAGTCAGCTGTGATGACTGCACTCCAATTTTTTTCCCAACTCTCCGAGAACTTTAATTGCGCCTTTCCTGTGGCTTTTTATGCCCCTTTTAAACTTTTGTCATTCACCGGCACCCCGTCGACCTGGCTTTTCAATTACTTTTGCCGTGTCGTATGAATGTTGCGCCTCTTTTCGTATAAACAAATATAAAATAAATTCAAAAAATTGTTTTAACCGGTATAACGCGTGGTATTACTTAAATTTGTGATGAATATTGTGCTTTCCCTCTCCCACCGCCGCCACCTTCACCTCCTACTGACACCACCGATTCAATGTGTATAGTCCGTAATGTCGTTCTATACTCTGAATGATTAATCGTGGCGAAAGGAAATATCTTTAAATTTTTACCGAGTTTCGCCCGAATTTCAACAATTCCGATAAGTTATTAATTCTGGTGGGGTACCCCCCCCTCCCCCCTCCCCCCTCCCCCCGCGCGCTACATGAAAACTATTTTTAGTTGGAATTCGAGCAGCCGAATAATAATTATGTTAAAATTTGAAGTCTAACGATACACTGCTTATAATATTCATGTGAATTTGAATATTCGATGAATTTTTATAAAATGAAGTAATTTTCGCTCTGCACTGCGGCTCTTTACATTTTATTTCCTAAAGTTTTAACATACCGTTATTTTAACGAATTTGATAAATTTCATTTTAAGAAATTTGCTATTATAGATTTCAATAACATCGACGGACTGATAGCGATCGATCGAAAAATTTAAATTAAAAAGCTTAATGACTATGAGCCAGAAGAATAGACGCAGCTCCGAGCTCGTAAATCATATAAACTTTGCATTGGTTTTGTTCGAGCGATCTAGAGAAATAATTCGAATGATGCAGCAGAACTTTAAGTGCAAAGAATTTACGGGAGAAATAATGTTGCGTCGCGATTTTTGACGAGTCACACTTACAAGTGCTTCGGCGGATTGAAAAGCCCTTTTTGGCAGTGCTTGTTGGCCGTTGCTGCGGGAAGAATAATATTTCTCCCGTTTCGGCTGTTCTGCGAAAACTGAATATTCCAGTCGAACTCGCCTTTTATTACGGACTGAATACATATGTATGTATCTGCAAGCGAAGACGTTTGTAGAGGGTTTATTCGATATTCAGCTCGCGAAGAAAGATGTGCCCTACCTACGGGATTTCCAATCCCATCGAATCGTCTGCTTCCTCCGGCCTACCGCCGTTTTGTCTCCCTACCTTTATTCATCTACCTCTAGCACGGACACGCGCACACAAAGACAGCGAGATAGAGATAGAGATAGAGATAGATAGACAGAGAGAGAGAGAGAGAGAGAGAGAGAGAGAGAGAGAGAGAGAGAAGAGCGATACCGACTCACCCACGCGGTACCTTTTGTGGCTTGTTGCAGCACGACCCTTGTTGCGCAAGCCAATAATGACGAGACACTTTTATCTTCAAACACGGAAAGTGAGCAGTGAGTCGGTCGGCTCGTAGAACTAAGGTTTGAATTACTCACACTGGACTCGAGCCATTTGTTTATAATAAAGTGAAGAAGACGTAGGATAGAGCCGCGCAAAGAACGCTGAGATGCAGCGAAAACATTTTTGGCAAAAGTATCGAGCTTTGCGCCAAGTTTGAAAATTTTTCTTCGTCTCTTTATTACTACGTACGCAATACTCTTAGGTGTCGCGAAATTTTTATTACGCCTGAGATGAAAGTTCTCAGGCATGCATCGAGGGCCTTCTATTTCGAGAAATTAAAGCCGAATGCCTTTTCTAATGTAGTGTGTATTCTAATGTAATACTTTCTAAGTTAGTGACGAATTAATAATACGAAAGGCAGGATTTGCGAGTATAACACAGATTTACTTGTTTGTAATATTATGATTTATTAAGCAAAAATTTGAAACCTCTATCCCGACGAACTACCATATCCCTGTAATTCACGCACGCACCCACGCAAGCACGCTCTGCTCGTGGCGATATCTTGGCGGACGGAGGGGGTGGGGGAGGCGCAGCGAGCAGCATTCTCATCTTTTTTCAAATTAAAACACCGCCTTGACCACTTTCCGCGTTTCATCTCGCTTCTCGGAATCGTCCGATCGCTCACGCCGCCTATACTTTATATTCCCGGGCCTCTCTCGACGCCTCATTTTAATCTCCTTTCTCGGGTCCACCCTCACGTCCCACGTGTATATTTACGCACCTTCCTTTGTTTTTTGCGTAGGTCCTACAGGAAGCAAAGGCCCTACAGGAGCCATTCAGGAGACACTCAATGATGGCCGATTTCTCATGTGTATCGAAACGAAATTGAATTTTAGCCGCTCTCCTTTATTTACCCATCCGCGCTTTTCCGCTTGGTGGACAGGAGCCGACCTTTTCGTTGCGTGCGAGGTGAAATAAAATTCTTCCGTGGGGCTGCACTCGAACGCTCGTCTTTCGATTGTTCTATTATCTTCTGCATCTACTCTCCCTCCATTTTTTACGACTGGCTTTCCATTTTTTTTTTTTTTTTTTGGCTTTTGTTTTTGTTTTGTTTTATCGCACTTCAGCTAAAGCCAAGTTTTTTTCTCGCTTTATGTCCCTAAGCATTTGTCGCTATCCACACGGAGAGAGTTGGTGAAAGCGTAGGTATTTCTGGGCGAAGTTGTCGGTGATAAATATTTAAGTTTGTAGATAATTAAAAGAAAACAAAAAAACAAAACCAAAATAATAAAACATGAAGAAAAAAAAAGTAAATCATCGACAGATTTTCTATTTACGATAATGCCTATTAAGCTTGTCTTTGTGAAGCGTAATATTGTCGTGTCACGACCATGTGAATATGCTCTTTTACATATAATCCTCTGCGATCTATCGAAATTATATATTTATAGGTTAAATGAGCTTAGAGTACAATTACTTTTCCACTTTAGTTAATATTTAACTATATGGTGAAATGAAAGCTTAGAGAAAGAGGGTTAATGGCCATAATTTCCTTTGAAAACCGTCCGTAAACGTATCGAATTTATACTTTTATTAACCGAGTAAGTAGATCATAGAAGTAAAGTAATTTTCAAAGCTACGCGCAGACTAATGAATTTCAATATGCTTGGAGGAAAGATTTTATGCTGGTATGTAGTTCTATTTAATCCACTACTAAAGCAATATTTTATTCTAGTCAATCAATAATTCCTTGATGCCTGAACGATTTTTATTACGATATTCCGTAGAATTAGCTATGCAATGGAAATTAACAAAAAAAAAAAAAAAAAAAAAAAAAAAAAAAAAAATCATTACATGTCTCATTATTTCGATAAATGTTCTATGATTTTTTTTTTTTATGTACACTTTAGAAATACCAATAGTTTCTATACAAATTATGCGCTGATAGTGAGGTATACCAATAGTTTATTATAATGTTATGTCTTTGATTATCAGTTACAAAAACAACTATAAAATTGCAATAACCGACGTAGTATTATTATTATTATTATTATTATTACGCAAATACACTAAACTGCTGTTCGCTTTTTCTACATATGTTTCATGAACTGTACAGTTACCTAACTGTCATATCTTTCATAATATTAGAATTATATGGTAGTAAGAGTTATGAAGGCAATTTGTAAACGGATAATATAAAGAAGGACCGCTCAAGATCCTTAAATTTATATATAATATTAACCGATTATTCAGGATTTCAGGATTCGTTGGGAGAGGATGCTATTAACGAACAATTATGTTTACATAAAACAATGCATTCGTTTTTTTACGCAATATTGAATTACTGTTTAATTACGCGGTAGAAACTATTCGTTAGAAATATAGAAAAAAGACATCCAGGAATGTGTTTTGCTTTTGCTTGTCAGATTTGATGATACAACACGTGATACACACATACTTAAAAATAGAATTATAATTTCACGCTCTAATAGAAAGAAATAGTCTAATACCGGCTTTTTATATTTTCAATTATACCACGGCGTTCATTCGATAATTAAAGCTTAAAAATTATGCGAGCTTGTGGGTTGGGCTAATTTGAAAAAAGGAATTTCATATTGAAAGACAATAACAAAGCAATATGACAATAATGACAATAATTGAAAAGAAAAAATGAAAGAAGAAAAATAGTCCGTAGAAAAAATTCCGATTAATATTGTCAATTAAGTATACAACGTATTAAGTCGAATTTTGCAACACTCTGCTAATGGAAAAGTTGCGATAAAAGTGGCAACTCGTCGAATATATATATATATATATATATAAAAAGATAAACGTTTATTAAAAAGAGTGACTTGACACAGAGGTGGAAGGTTGTTTTTTTGTGAAAAATAATAATGGATAAGTGCTTGATAGTACCAATAATTCGAATAAGTGCCGATATAATCAAGCGTAAGCGTGACGAAGACGGATGGAATTGAAACGAGAAAGGATCATTTGACCCACATTTTTATGGTCCAAGAACTAAAGCCAATAGCTCGTAATCCGGCGCTAAGCACTGGCAGCGGAGAGTGTACGAATATTGCGTGCACGTCTCGCGAAATCTGCTCTCGCCCGGCCTTTTCTCCCGCTACTTTCAGTCCGCTACACACTGCTTGGCTTTACCCCGGCATCAGCTACTTTATTCGTAATTTCTTATTTCCAGAAGGTCGTAAAAGCCTCGCGGCCACGACGAATTGGTCTTTGCAGTAAAACTCGGAAATGCTCCTTCCTAATAATCATTTTCCTCGCTCAGTCGCCCAAATGACCAACTTGTCTCCAGTCTTTTCTTGTGGCTAAAGCTGCTGCACTCATACGAGGATTGTCGACTTTTTTCTTTATGTTTATCCCCTCTAATAACAACTCTTTCTCACACTGTAGAAGAAGATGAAGAGGAAAATGAAGAGAGAGAGAGAGAGAGAGAGAGAGAGAGTGCGTGTATGTGTGTAGATATAATAATTTATTTAAGATACAGATTATATATACATATATATATATATATATATATGTAAGTATGTATAGATAAATGTATATATTTATCGACAATCCTATTTTTCTTTACATCCTTGTGTCTGCAACCGTCGTCTCTTTCTTTTCTTTTATCTTTATTTGTTTCTTTCACAATTGGCCTCTCAATGCTTTTTATAGTTACTTCCATAGTCGAGACACACCTGACTCTTCATTTTGGACATTTTACGTTGATAAAAGGAGTTAAAGAATGCGACTGGTGCAATACGAACTATTTTATGGAGGATTTTTGCAGGATCGATTAACTATAAAAGTAGCTCAGCCTGTTAAGGATTTGGAGCGTATGGCCAATCGTTAAAATTGTTTTATGCTCCTGCGACTTAAGAGCGACGGCCATTTCAGATTCAAGCTTCTGAAATTAAGTTAATGGCTTCTTACTGCGAGTTGTCCTTTAATTGAAAATCGTATTAAGATAAATTACCCCATAAAGCGACAACATTTTTCATTTTACTTTAACAAATAATTCCAAAGTTATTAAATGATCTTTCCTCTTCCATGATCGAACTTGGCCGAACTGAATTACATTATAAATACAGTTTCCATAAGAGCATTACACTACGTTAATAATCTATCTTTGAATGTAATTTTAGATCAATTATTCGTACATGTCGAACCAAGTTTTGCCGTAGCTTTAAAATTCTTATTCTCAAAATGATGAAATCTCAATGAATCTTTCTTTGAATATTCGGAGGAATGTTTATATTTATAAAAATTTGTTGATTTAATAAGCTTCCGTTAACCATCTACATACATAGGCGAGAATATATATATATATATATTTACGATTTATAGGTTGAGAATTTCCAAAAAGGCAAAAGCAATTATAACTTTTTACGAAGCATATCCTATTCCCGATGGACAATGGATTTGCTTTTTACATTGTCCGATAATCCGACATGCAGCGAATTGACAGGGACTAAATTATTAAAAGTCTATTAATCGATCAACATCGCTGGGAAAATAACGCCGTGACAGTCGTGGGTGCATTGTCATACGTGCACGACCGCACTTCGTTACTTTTATTTATCCATATATTAAATGCTGGCCGGCACACGCACTCGCGAGCACCTTTGAACGTTGCGAAAATAAAAAACTCAAATTAAAAAACGCACA
>NW_011948432.1:1824358-1872908 GCF_000503995.2 Ceratosolen solmsi marchali
CTGTTGAGCGGGTTGTGACGGAGCGGGGTGGGGTGGGACGATACCGAGTGGAGCGCTTGGGGAGGGGGAGGTAGAGTTGGATGGCCAAGAGAGAGATAGAGGGGGGGCGAGAGAGAGAGAGAGAGAGAGAGAGAGAGAGAAAGTGGCGGCTTGGGCGACGCAAGAGGCGGATGCTGGTCGCCAACAAAGAAGACACGTGGAAAGGCAAGGCGCCTTTGTCGCGATTTAGACCTCGTGCCGTCTTTGTGTACAGGCATGACGACGAACACGACGAGGACACGAGGCCCGAGGAAGGACGTCGTAAGTGTGGGCGAAGGGCACGTAAGCCGGGATTAGGGCTCGCACCTGAGCCTCGCCGCGGTCACCGGATTTCATCCCGTACGATGAATGTGTCGGATTTCGTGGGGAGTGGAAGTGGTTGAGTCGTTTGCCCCTCCCAAACCTTACATCTCGGCACTTGGACTAGATCAATGAACTTTTTACAATTCTTTGCTGTTCGCATTAAGTCACTGATTTATTCGTGAGCGTGTATTTAGTGTAACGCCTCGCGCTACTTGCCATTATTGCTTAACAACATTTTCGTTTAAATTGCAATAATCGTTAGCATTCGGACTCGTTAGATCGTTAACTTGGTTTATTGTAAGTTTCCAGCTAATTTCGATGCTCGAAGCTCATTTTTTGTTGTTGTTGTTGTTGTTGTTTTTTTTTTTTTTTTTTTTTACTTATTTTAGCTTTATTTTTTTTTTCTTCTTAAATTGCTTACAAACTCTATAATATCTTTGTTATATGTTTATAAGCTATCGTTGCTTCAATATTGGCCCACGACATTAATTTAAATTCAATGTAATCTGTTGTATTGTATTGTATTATTTATCGTATTTGAAAATTTTGATGTATAAATTCGTTCCAACTGCTACTTATTTAATATTAAGTACATTATTGCAAATTCAAAGAAGTATACGATTGAAGAATTGTAGATAATTTGTATGGTCGGCTTGTTGCTCAGTACGAACAATGCAATTCAAATGAAGATTTATAAATGTTATGGTTATTCGTATTAAAGAAGTAGGATTTTGTAAAAGTGCGAAGATGGGGAGTAATCATTCTAATAAAAATAAAAAATACGTACACTCAACGACCACAAAGTGTGAGCTAATCTCTGTCGCCGGTAATAATATTATTATAAAGGATAAATTAAATTGCTATAAGTCGACGAGTAGGCTAACATCAAAGCTGCGCTTTCTTCGTCGAATGAAAATGCATGAGTAATGGTACTGCTATTTCCTTTCGTCTAAGCTAATCTATCAAAACTTATTCCGTACACTAAGAGCTATGCATTAAAATATTAAAATACCGTAGAAATGATCGAAAGATGCTCTCTGGTTATTTACGCTTTTCTTCAAACCATCGGATAAGTTGTGTGCAATTTAGCGAAACAGCCAAATTCGATAAACGACGTCACAATGTAACCTCTCTTCCTGGATAATTCGCCAACTTTTGCGTCGACCTTCCTTATCGCCGAGTTTACAGGCTGCTCGTGCAATCAGCGTGCTTACACGAAAGAAGGTAACAGGTTAATTCGAGAAAGGCGAAAGGCCGTTAGCGCTTTATAACTTTATAAATAAATAGTCTAAACATTAGAATAAGGGATAGCGGTGCGGGAAAAGAACGGTGAAAGCGAGGGAGGGAGCATAAAGATTCGAAAATATTGTGCCTTGCTCGCTCGGAAGTTGTACTGAAAATAAGCCTAGTAAGTTTTCCGTTTGGCACGACTCTCGGGCCGTTCACACGCGCGAGTACGAGCGTCATTAGCTAAAGCCGCGCAGACTACGAAATTTCATTTCCACCGCCTCGACGACCCTCTAAACACTCTCCCATCACCAATGGCAGATAAAATCTCAGATAAAGTCTAGCGCCCACAGCATCACCTTGGTCGGCGTAACTCCACGACGAGCATCGAGCCGTTGTTTTCATTACCTCGGACTATGCCAAAGTCACTACCGTCGTCCTAGTCGGCAGCAGTCGACACCCACACCCTCATTACCTCTCTTGCTCTCGCAAGCTCGCGAGTCGATGCGGACCGGGCGCCGCAGTGCTTTGTATGACACTTTGGCTATTGTATATCGCATTATTGCAACTAAATTATCGGTTATTCGCATCCGGGCACTTTCTATCCTCTCTTTCTGCTTTGAGGCTCGAATTCAAGAGCAAGCGGGACAGGAAGAGAGACAGGGCGAGATAATTATGCAAATATTCGAATGGCCATCATAATCTGTGTGCATTCGCTATACGCATGCTAATGGGTGGGAGGGGTATGAGAATGGGCTTCTTCAATACACGTAGGCTGCTTTGGTCTGGTTATTAGTTATTCAATAACGCACATCTCTTGGGAAAATATTTATAATCATTATATAATTTGCCACAACATGAGCCAACGTGTTAATGATAAAGCAAACTCTTGGGATGTTTTATATTTATTCGTGGGTCATTGATTTTTAGTATAATACCGACAGGACTTACCGACTCGTAGGAATGCGCAAAATAATGTTAGTGTCTCGATTATCGAGCGTTTAGGCCATGTTCTTTTCATTTATGAAGGGATAGGGTGATAGATTCAGTGACATAGGGAAGGGCGTGAAATTTTTGTTCGAACGAGTCGCGTTTTCATAGGGCCGCTTATGGCACTAAACAGGATCTAATCTCGAGCTAAACGCAAAGCAAATTTGTTTCGCTCGAGTCGCGAGGCGAGGCAAAAATTCAAGAGCGGATCACCACGACTCGGCTGTACTCGCAAGATGAGAGCAGAAGAGAAACCTCTCGCACAGAAAGAAAGTTTATCTAAAATTTCTCTGCTTCATTAGTCGAGCGGTTGCTTGCTTGCTTACTGTAAGCTCGCGGACTGTAAGATACGCGCGATAAGCTGTAGTTCGTATTGCAATATGCTCGACCGTCCCTCCTTCTTCTCCTACCCCTCCTTCATCGTCAGGCATTTGTAGTTTTGTTTGGCGCGGTGGGCTCGTTTGACGCCACGAGCTGTAAAATCGCTTTTGTGCGTCGGGGAAAAAGGGGAAAAGCCCCGACGATACATACACTCGCTTACCAAGTCATCGTCGGTTCGTTGCCGCTTTTATAGCGAATGTGTATGAATGCGTTTTCGAAGCGCGAAGGCGGACTCGCGTTGCGCGTGACGCCGACATTCGGCTCTTTACGAGTTGATAAATGGAATACGACCGGCCCGCGTGTTTTATATTCGAGATTGTTTAGGGTTCGCTCTTACGGCCGGCTGCGAGGGGGCGAGGCTGCGAGGGACGAATTGTAACGTACGAATTTATAGGCTAGGTGTTGTTAGTTAAAGCGCTCGTTGTATTTGCCTTTGCGCGTGCATTCGTTTCTAGTTGTTAATAATCGATAAACTCGTGTGCTTGCAAGCAGGATTGAATTTTCATTTTCTTATAACATCGAAACTGCTACATAATTGTATCGGGCGTGCACATACGCATATACGAGCGGAGTATACGCACGTGCGTTGCAATAGCGATGCGATTAAGCATTGCAATCTACATTTCATCGATTGATAAGCGTTCGTTGATTGTAAAGTTCATTATGAAAATATAAATACCTTATGAGTATTATGAATAAAAGTCACGCGTGTGTGGAAATAAATTAACGAACGGATAAGTATAGGATGAAAAATATATGTCTCCCAACGAATGCTTATCATATTGCTTGAAATAGCAAAACAAAACAAAACAAAACAAAACAAAACAAAACAAAACAAAACAAAACAAAACAAAACAAAACAAAATAAAACAAGACAAAATAAAACAAAACAAAACAAATTTTGTCTGCAAATCAATATCGATTACAGAGCTCGAATTTCCTTCCAACAAAAGACTTGCCGTATATATTATCACTGCGAGTATAAAACTAGAAAGCCGGTTTTTCAGATAAAATTATTGAAAATAACGCCAAGTACTACAACCCATTGAGAAAGATTCTATAATTCAGAGTCAAGCAAAAGCCGCAACTTTAAAGAATAATCCTGCTCACATATAACTCGTCAATAATGAAAATCATAAATAACGGAATATGATCCAATGTTATAATTGTTCGATACATTTAAACTGATTCTTACACGCCTGTAGCTCCTCCTTTGATCAACCCAGCATCTCAACATGTCCTGTCCGGCTTAATTCTCAATTTTTATAAAATATCCTTTAGTTCTTTATTAGAGAATAATAAAACGAGCCGGAGTTGAAATACGTAGGGAGAATTACAGGATTACGAATAAAGGGTTTCGTAGTGCTGCATAAGGTTGGCATTATTTATATTTATATCGAGCAATGTTTATGATATCGATAAGACGCAGATAACCGGTATTTTAACCATCAAACTTTGGCAATACACGGACATTGCGCCTCTCCTTGCGGTGCACACGATGCTATACACAGGACGGACGTACATATCTTACGAGTGGATGCTGCGATTTTCCGTGACTTTGGTCCGCATAATGGGAGGGAGGATGGGCAATGGACGTTAAATTCGCGTCGTATAGGTGGCTCGACGCGTCGAAAGCAACAACGGCCGAAAGGATGGATATGTAGATGGGCAATGGGCGCGACGGCCCTTCTCGCATGCGAGACCACGGGGTTTCGTAGTTCAGCCAAATGTGAAAATCTGTTGTACGCGTCCGTGAAGAAATTACTTTATTAGGGCATTGGAACTGTAGGGGGGCAGTGCAGTGGTTTATGTTCGGAGGTTTTGATGATAGCGAAGGAGTAAATATCTTATAGATAAACTTTTGTTATACATACGTGTCAGGCTTAGCGAAAATTTGTTGTCCAGTAATATCGAAAGAGCTTGAGGTTATATGGAGAAATCTTATACTCGGTCAGAGTCAGCAATAAATTAAAAACGCTGGTTATTAATTTTGGCAATTATTCGGAATTCGTGCTTGTTGGGGGTGAAAAAATGAGTTAAAAAGTGCCGTTTTGTAATGTGAAAAGTGGAAGAAGAAGAAGAAGAAGAAGAAGAAGAAGAAGAAGAAGAAGAAGAAAATAGTCCATGTGAATCGCGTCTAGTCTAAAGTTCTTGACATTTATAATACAGCAGTGTCAATGTCAAGCAATGTCAACATATAAAGTGAAAATCCGTTTAATGTTATTCCAAAGTACCATTAATAGCAGTATCGTGAGAATCCGCGTCCTCTGGTACCTTTATAAAGAACATCGACACTTGCGACTTTCAAAGATACAAGTTGTGTTGGAGTTACATTGGTTGGGGATTGGAATATTAAAAAAAAAAAAGGATTACGCGTAAATTATAAGAGGGAGCGCATATATAATACAATTCTCGACTGCGTCAACGTCCAGCATTCAAAAGCGCCGACATTGAATCGGCCGCGCGTCGTGTAAAACAAAGATCTCTTATTCCGATGCGGTGATTGCCTCGCGCATAAATTACTCGAGATGTGTTATCTGCGAGCGTCATCAAAGGCGCCTCATCCGACGGTAAATTTGTCGAACACATATTAATTATGGAATTATCAATGCTTGGCAAAATTATGATTCGCTGCGGCGGGTGACGGCGGATATGACTGAGTTTTTGGCGAGCGGGGGTAGGAGGGATGGGGAGGGGGTAGGGGGGTAGGAGAAGGAAGGCCTGCAGTGGAAAAAGGCGCTCCTTATCTCCGTGCCGCAGTCCCGACAAGCCGCTCGAAAGCCACTTTAGCGGATCAATCAAATTTTCACGGCGATCAATGATCCTGGCCACTGCCTATTTATCTGTCTCTGGTGCCTCCAATGCAGACGCTTATGAGTAATCGCGCGTCACACAAAGCACACGAGCAAACAAGAAATTAAAAGCGTCAAGTTGAATTATGCGGCAAAAAATGGTTATAGCCAACGGGTGTAATGAGCAAACAGTGTTTCGTGATGAAAGTCGTTGTTGCCTCTTCGAGTGCGCCGCGTCGCCGCAACAAGCCACTCGAGCATTAATTAACGAACGACGGAGCTGCGATTGGAAAATGGTCGTTGGCTCCGAAGTCCTCCCAAAGTCCATGTCCCAGCCAGCCGTTTTATTCGAAACCTGTCTAAAGTGAAGATTGCGTGGAAAGTGGCATGGGGTGTCTCTCTCAAGAGCCTCTCGCAAGAGCCGCTAATGATTCAACGTGCAAGAGGCGGATGATCCTCCTGGCGCGATGGTCGGGGATTCTGGATTGGGCCAGCCCCCTGGTTTCTTTGGCGTGGCTTTTGCCTCGTGTGAGTCCACACCATCGAGATTACGATCGTACGAGCCCGTCGACCTAACATAGATAAACGTTTGTTTGTTCACGTTGGGGGGGGGGGGTAACGATTGGTATAGTTTGGCCCCGATGTCCGCCGTTTAACAGGAGCATGATCGTGGAATGATTGATCAGCTGCTATTCACAGCCAGTTTTTCGGGGTAGATCGCTGCTTGTAATTTCCAGTGGGTTTTCATCGACACGTATATGTATTGTACTGCTTAAAAATTAATAAATTACGACCACTGACGCTCATTTTTACGAATTTTAAATGACTCGTGATCCGTTAGATTGCTTATTCAAGTCATATGGAATAAGATTGCGATAGGAGCGAATCTTACGGTGGCACCGGAAGACAAATTTACCGCAGTGTATGTTTGAATTTGAATTTGTATTCTAATTCAGTAGCTCAGTTATTTAGGTGTGTATTAATGCATGTCTTTTGCTTATTGTAAAAGTCGATATTTTATCAAATATTTATGTTCAGATGGTTGATAATTAAGAAGGTAAGCTCGCGCGAGTTTTTGAGTAATAGTGTCTATGCTAATTTCTCTTTATGCTAATATAAACTTTTTCTATTTGGTTTCGAATAAGCGAATAGTTTTTCGTTTATTTTTAAATTTAATGTTTATTTTTGCTGGCTCGTGAGTACTGAACGGTTGTTTAATTCGTTAATCGATAATACAAATATCTTCTAATTATTTATTTGCTAGTAGAAAAAATGTATATATATATATATATATATATATATATATATATATATATATATATAAAAAAAATATATACAATAAAAATTTACAATACCGCATGAATATTTAAGAGGATCAAACAATCAATAGATATATTTCGATTATTGTTTCGAGTTTACAATTAAAACAATCTCGTAAATAAATTTATGATTCGTTATAAAACTTTTTATCCTAATTTTTATGCATGATAGTAGGATGTATGTACATTTAATGTATTTTGAATAGCATTTCTTATTTTATAAAGGTTGATTCACTTGCAATAAAAATACGCCATAAAGTGTTGATCAAAAAACAAAAAAAAAAAAAAACAAAAAAAAAACCAAAAAAAAAAACGTAATTTTTCATAATAATGTTAAATAATTGTCAATACTCAAAAATTCTATTAAGGTAAAAACAGATTCTATATGCTTTTACAGATAATTCAGTTTTAAAACTCAGCTAAAATTTTAAGTAATTTGACGAAGATTTATCGATGTTTTCAGTAATATTTTATGAAAAAACTTTGAGAAACACACTCGCAAAATAGCTGCTAAACTAGTAATACATAGCCGAGCTCCTCAATGTAATTTATATTATTAATATGTGGTTAAAAAAGATTTTCGTCTCCATAATCGATATTATATCACATTTTGCGAACTTTTAGACACTACGCAAGCTAAAAACGTCAAAAAAATATTTTTTTTTTTTTTTTTTTTTTTTTTTTTTTTTTTTTTTTTTTTTTTTTTTTTTTTTTAAAGAATCACGGAGTATTATTATCTCTTAATGCACGCAAAGCTGTAAAGAAAAGTCTACAGTATCACTAGCAGTATAAAGAAGCAAAAATATAAATGAGAAAGTAAAAGAGAAATAAAAAACGAATAAAATTGTTAAAGAAGGACGACCGTAAAATGATGAAAGTACAAAAATGATAAATATATGTATGAAAAATTATGTAAATTTGGTAGTTTGACACTTTTATTTGTTCTTTTTTTTTATTTATTTATTTATTTTTTTTTTTTTTTATTTCAAATACATTCTCGTATATTGGGATATTATCGTGGGACTTGTTACGACACGTAATTGCTAGTAAAACTTTTTATTCAAGCTTACATCGGCACTGAGTGTAATGTAGTTATTTATATTTATAACTTACAAACAAAAATTTCCGATATGCTTATCGATGTATTCTAATGAAACTTTTTGGAAATATAATCTCACCTTATCATTAATTGTTTCGCGCGAACCACGAAAGTTTGATTTAAGATTTGATGACAAAGGAAGAAAGAAAAGGAAAATTGTACAACGTGAACATTTCGGCAGCAAAGATTTTCGGCATTTTTTCCATTACGCTTTGTACGGCAACGTCTATTTTATAATATTATCAACAAAAAAAACAAAAAAAAAACAAAAAAAAAATAAAAAAAAAACGAGAAAAAAACAAAAAAAAAAAACGAGAAAAAACGTTCGAACGTATGATAGAGAGAGGGTGGGGGGTATGAGGTTAGGGTTGGTCGGGTGAGGTGTGGGGAGTCGGTAGGGTGGCGAGGGCAAGGGCAAGGGCCAAGGCAGACGCGGTGGAGTCGCGGGGTCGATGGGGGCAAACGAGCCGTTATCGAAGCGACATATAATCGATAGTCGGCAGTCCGGCGATGATTTCGATTAGCGGATTAGTTGCCGGGTTGTAGACGTACGCGAGGGAGACAGATGCACGATAGCTCCGGATGCTCCCGTTACTCTTGACAAGAGATTTTGATTGATTATTGACACGAGGACGAGGTTCGGTCAAACCCCTGCGAGGCCGCTGGATGCTTCCTGATTTTGCTCGAAACGACGTCGGCGCCAACGAGTGGGACAAAATCGAATAACGCCGCACTTTTCTATGTTGCATACAGATCATACTGGATATAACATTTGTGACAGTGACTCGTTGACAATTTGAAAAATGCGGCGAGAGAAGGAGCGACGTGAAAGTACGCGGAGAATGCTTTTAATTTACGGTTTGATATTTGTTGAAGTGATAAAAATAGCCTCTGCGCTATTTTCATTTCTTCTATTTATTTTGATGAGATTTAAGCGCAATGCTCTGATATTTGTGACTTAGAGTTTGTGATATAATTTTGAATTACTCGGTAATTGATATGCCTATTTAACGAAGGGCAATTAAAATTCAGTAAAATGAGAATGTTCATTTTATTCTACGATCATTGTCGATAAGTATTGCTTATTACGATCTCACAAAAATATTTCCTTTATATATGTGTGAGGAGCGAGTTTGATTAGAGATAGGTTGTTTACATAGTCGTAATTGTTATGAAGTATTTCTATATTTCATACAGTACTTCCTTACAGTACTGTCACAAACACATATAAAGTTGAAGAATATCAATGAAATTCCTACGTTTACAAAAATTTAACCGAACACGTTACCACATACATCGCTCATCTCATATATTATTGTTTATGTGGCAATTTTTTGTTTTGTTCCGTTTTATATACAATGTATGTATATATTAGTTTGTAACTTTTTATTTAACAAGTAAGCGTTAGATTCTCGCTCTTTCACGACTTCATACAGATTCGTTAAAAATTCATTATTAGCTTTATCTTTCGTATACGTGTCCGGCATGTAATAAAATAAACTCTCTTCTCCAAGTAAATACATCTATAATTATTCATGAAAAAACTTGAAATCACACGTGTCAATAACAGTGTACATTTGCTTAAATGGTTATACGTAAGGAATATGTAATTAACGAGAGAAAGAAGCCTTTTTATCGAATATTTTTTGTTTGTTGTAATTATGTTGTAAGAGATACACGATTGGTCGTTTTGATTAAGAATTTACGTATTATCAATTTGTAAAGCTAGTCGAGCGATCGGATCGAATTCAAGCAAACAAATCTGATTATTCATACGTAGAAAGGATAACGTCAGCAGGTTCGATAAGCGTGAGGTAACATTTCACGTCTCTTCTAAACACTCACTCGTTTCATTCATTTAATGTACATTCGAGTATTATTATCCTATTAATAGACGAGATAGGAGGAACGAGTGGGTCGTCGGTCTTGGTCAACCGATGCATCCGTCAACGTTCGTTCGCTCGTGAAAGTATCGAGTGTCGCAGTCACAAAAAATTTTTGTAAATAAAAGCTGCGAAAATCAATCAGTCGGTTTGTCCTTAGAGCCGAATTTCGATGGCCATTTCGCGTTTCATTCGCTAGACGTTTTAACGACACATATTATCGCGTTCCAAGTTTCGGATTTTCTCGCCAAAAATTCACATTGACTCTTAAATGCATTTATCATTGTAATTGCGATCGTTGAATGCACTACTCAAATAACACATACATAAATATTTTTCTAAAACGCTAAGAATGAAATAAAAAAAATATTTTCTTTTCGAAGGAATGTTCGAAGCTGCATATTTATGATTATCGGTTACCATTGATACATAAGCATTTCAGAACTATAATCAATTTCTTTTTTATGTTTTTTTTTTCTCTCCATAATCGATCGTTACCATTGACCGCTGACGACTAACCCGTGCATCGTTAAATCGTGACGAATCGAAGATACACGGATGATTTTGTAATTTGTAATTACGTTTTGTATATTAAACGGTAGTCGTCCATTAGACAATAACACTGAAAAATCTCTGGCTTTCGGGCAAATTTTAATAGAGCAAATCATTAAATAGGACCTCCAATATTTTCATTAGCACACACACTTGTTTGCCGCTGGCAAATCAAACTACATCAATGGGCGATTGCAATTCAATCTATACAACGGAGCCCCGGCACGATGTGTAAATACCTACACCGTGATCAATTGGATTTCCTCATTCGTTTCAAGCCGATGCCACCCACAACCCCTGTCACCATTCTCCACTCCCCCCCCCCCTCCACCACACCACACCACACACACTATTCATCAGCTAAAATTGATAATTCGCGCGTTTGTTTTGATAATGCGCGTTATCGCTGCGTGTCTAGCGGTAATGATAAATCGAAGCATCTGGGAGCTTCGGGGTTTGGCTGTTTGGGCGCTGAGTAAACGCGAGTCCCGCGGGCCGACAGTCGTAGGAAATTGAACGATTTCCGAAATTGAATGAAACCGTGACGGGAATGGGGGTGTAATAGCGTCGGATCGCGCGGCGTGAGAGGGACTCCGGAGTATTTTAATTTAGATTTAAATTTAAATTTGAATTCGCGTTCTGATTGGGTTCTGACCTCTCTCGGTCTGCGCACCAGCAAAGGAGACGATCCTTTTGAGGTTTGGCGGCCTTGTTCCTGGCCAAATTCGCGCGATGCTACATTCGAGTTGACAGCATTTCTGTTATTTGTCCCGATCTCTTGGCTCGCATATTAAAATTAAACATCACCGAATAATTCAGATTACGATTTAAATTCATGCATTTGCACCTGCATCGTGTGTCTTTTGCTTAAAGAATTCTCCTCCGTTGGTAGATAAGCAATTTAAGGCTAATCAGCTTGTGCGCGTACGATGAAGCAACAATTTTGGCTCTCGATGAATTACAAAATTATGAAATTCAGGACATTTATAATTATAAGCCTCCTATTCGTCGTCACTGTCTCGCCCATTGGCAAATTCGCCAATCGTCGTAGCGCAATCGCAGCTAACGAGTTCCTCGTTCTATTATAATATTATATATTGTAATAGATATTTGAGATTTTAGCGGGAGATTTATCGTATCTTTTACCCTCGATCCCTTAATCACTCGACCCGCTCCGACATGCTGTGATCGACAATTCAGAGGTATTAACGTATTTGCCCGCGTGCGTTGTATTTGCACGCCTAGATCTGCCAATACCATCGACAAATAATCGCATAACTGTCGGTAATAGTCGGTGCATTGGACTTGCAACAGCATCCGAGCGTCCACGCATTAAAAAAAAGAAAAGAAAAAAGTATCGCACTAATGTGCTGTATTCATGGATTTCACAATTATTTTAGGCCTGTAAGTCTGCATTTTAGTTGTTGCATTCATGGCTTATCAAGTGAAAATTAGCCGGGATAAGACGCGGATAAGTCTCTATTGCGATTATGCGGATGTGCAGCAGCAGCAGCAGCAGGTAGATGAGAGAGTGGAGAAGCGTCGCGGTCGCTTTGAATATGAGTCCCGGCAGAGTGTCGTCCTCCTCCTTCTCCTCCTCCACCTCCTCCACCCCCTACTCCTCCTCCTCCACCTCCACCAAAGCCGCACCATGGAATCCGCCGCGGGCTCTCTCTCTTACGTATCTCTTTCTTTCAAATACCTTGTGTGCCTAGTTGACCTTATCCCCACTCTCACTCCTCTATCCATTATTATTCCTTTGTCCTTTGTTATCGCTCCGGCTATGGATAGAAAAGGCTGTAGGTTGAGACGTAGGCAGAGAGAAGACCGTAATGAAGAGAACGCTTCGATGCATTTTTTGAAAGTTCCTCTTCGTCGCTTATTGCGTCAATTAGCGCGAATTGTTTGGTTCCAAAGATTTCTGTGTGCTCGAAAAATCTTTTGTTTCGAGCCACGGATTTTATTTTTATCTCTTATATTTTAGGGGACGAGTGATTACGTGCCCGTAAAAATACTCATTATGATATTTCGGTGCTTAAAATATTTTGCATAATTTTAAGAATCTTGGCAATTTTCAAGCTTAATCCGCGGCTGGGCATCTGCCGCCTGGTTAGCTAAAAGTATTAATTCATAGGAAGTTTTTAATCCTACGTAACAATGGGTTGCGCGCATTTGGATATCGTAAATTACTGTTTATAATCAGTTATAATGTGTTGGGAGTAGACTCCGAGCGAAACTTTCATGGCAAAGTCAAATTTTTATTCCTTAATTACGAATCAAAGTTTTGTGCAACACTAATGAATTAATAATAGTTGTGCGGGGTGGGGGGTGGGGGGAGGGCGGCAGGCAGGGCCAGAGCGCCGATGCCAACGTCAGCCCAATCATGCATAAACAGATTTTAAACAAAAAGCTCAAAATATTATTATGGCTCACTATAATTCAAACGCTTCTAAAATTCAATATTGTGGGAGGTTGATGAGGCGAGCGAGCTATGTGGTGCATTGGTCGATATACTTCATGGGTATTTTTACGTAGGTATTTTTTATTTAAATTTTTATTAAGTTCGATAAGCTTTTATGCGACCCTCGATTAGAAAAATCGGCGCATGAGAAAAGTTCGTCGCTTGGCACACCAGACATATACGCTTTTGCAATAATACATCACGCGGCATCGCTCGGCCTCTTCCGGTCACTCCAACGGGTCGAACCCTTTTTTTCACTGTCTCGCATTTCGCACCCTTGCATTCTCCTCTTCAAATTTTTGCATATGTTTGCACTTAACGCCATCGCGAGGGTGCTAAAAATTTTCGCGACACGAGTAATCCGCGAAATTACGGTGCCCGAGTACGGTATGTTATTTAATCCGGGTGACGGTACACAATAATTTTTAATTCTGTCTGTCACTAATTATACTTCAAGAGACTAATAAATTTCCTTTAATTTCTATCATTGAAATAAATTTTATGCCTTTGCAGCGTCGCTTTGAATTTTTATTTATAAACTTTTACGTCTATGCACATGAAATTACTTCTGAATTTATGTACCCTAAATAACGTTTTTGTTTAAACAAATAATAAATCAGACTGATTGACGATGCGCTCAATACGCGTTCGAAGCTGCTGTTTTTGGTTTTTTTTTTCTTTTTGTTTTGTTTTTGAACTTCGGCGAATAATCATAACAATAATGTCTTTTTTCTTTATATTGAAAAGTAAATAATTCTCGATATTTAAGCATGGAAATATTCGATTTTACAAAGAAATACTAGTGAATCTATTCTTAGATATTTAACGATTATTTTCCTAACACTGCTTAACATTCTCTCTGTCTCTCTCTCTCTATCTCTCTCTCTCTCTCTCTCTCTCTCTCTCTCTCTGTCCCTCCTATTATATCTCTGTCTCTATAATGCCATTAGAATCATAAGAAATGTAAATATATCTCTAAATATTGCCAAATATCGATGTTTCGTAGAACCGATAAGAAATTTAATAAATTAATTTCGTCTAATACCTTTGCAACATGACAATAAACAGACTCGATTATATTAGAATGTCTGCCTATCATCTTACTACATTTTAATTCAATCTTTATCTTAAACGCTTCGCGTTAATATCCTATTTTTTATGCGATTCGATAATACCACGTGAGGCAATAATTTGATAAAAACTTAAAAGCCATTTTAGAGTTATTTCATTGTCTTTAAAAGATATGTCGCGTCACGTCGGCAGGTTCTTTATTTTTACCACCTACGGAACGAAATAGCTGAATAACCGTATGGAAAAACGAAATATATTTTTGCTGGAGGAGCAGCTATTCTCTGTTTGTTCTCCGGAGATAAATAGAAAGCGCCCGCGTTTATTCTAGCGCGGAAAATCACGAAAAGATTGAGAGAGGAGGTAGTGGCACAGAGAGAGAGAGAGAGAGAGAGAGAGAGAGAGAGAGAGAGAGAGAGAGCGAATGAGTGAGAGCAGGTGAATAAGAAGCCCCTACCGAGCGTACGCGTATGTGCGCGCGCATAGAAAATCGGCGGAAAGATGGGAAAATCTACGAATCGAGGAGCGGCGGCGGTATACTGCTGGCAGCGAGCCAATGCTTCCCGCCACCGTGGCAGACACGACGACGAGTCCCGAGTGCATTAAGCCATTACGTAACTCTTTTTATCCTTTTTTCCTTTCCACTGCTCCTGCGCCTTTTCCCCTGCGTACGTTTCATTTTCTGATCGCCGCTCTATTGCCCAGCCCTTTGTATCTGGCAGGCTGCTGCTCCTCCTCGCCCATCGGACGACTCCTTTCGCTATTCTATATCGAGCTTGTCTCGTCTTCCGAGGGATCTCCCTTATTTTACACATTTTCTCCGCGACGATTCTCAGCGGACCGCCAATTTGCCACTCGCTTATCACCAATCCTTGGCTCGGAGGTGCCATTAAGGATCGGCGCCAAAGTCGTGTGCGGTTGTGGTCATTAACGACAATCCTTGCTGATATTGACTTTGGCCGCTTATTTCGGCGACGGCATTAAGCGCGTCATTGCATTTTCGCTAATTACGATTACGTAGGCAATCAATCGAGGACGAACGTTTTTAATTTATATGTAATTAGGCTGGACCGTTTGTCAGATAAGAGATACGTCGCTCCTTTGCGGGACCGCATTACTCTATTCATCATTATTATCATTAGCATAATCGCGACGAGACGAGAGAGGTGAGAATGTGCATTAATCTTTCGAAATGATAAATACTTGATATGATAAGTCCTTGGCAGAGTCGTCGCGATTCGACCAAGGGAAAGCCGAGACGATCCTGTAATTATGCGAATGGTAGCCGCGAGCGGTGCTCAGTCGTACTTTCGAAAGGGCCTAAACCCTCGTGAACCCAATCGGCATAAGGAATCTTCCGCGGAGCTGGGAATGGCCTCGCTGACCTCGACGGCCAATAACTCGCCGCCTCGTTAACTCATGCCGAGCTCGCGAATTCCCCGGCTGTGCCAACCCCCGGTGAAAAATTTACCGAGGAGCACCGTTGGGGAAAAATTGCCCGAACCGCGCAACGTAATCCGGACAATGCGGGGCCCGCGTCACGTGCCAATGCCATGCAGAATTAGCGCGTAACGCTCGTATGTGCCGCTCGGCTACGGAGCAACGCGAGTGCCTTGCATTACTTGCGAATAGCTACCACGAAGATGGACCCTTCGGTCCTCAGCGAACGACCTTTGTATTTCAAGGGCGTGATCTTTGTTTGCGCGCAACGCGCGCGCCAATTGAATTCTCGTGCACGCGCCCTACGTGCTCAAGTATTTCATATATCCGTTTCGACTAATGGATTGAGCTTTATGTTATGGGATCACGATTTTACCGAATCGCCCAATTTCATAGTCCGATATTGGATTTTGAACACAAAAGCATCTACGGAGCATTTGGTCAGTTGCTGTTAAATTAACTTGGCTCTAGCAATTTTATCCGCCTGAGACTCGTTCACGCTGCTCCACATTTTATAGTCGATAAAATTTACAGTCCAATAATAAACACTGGCCGCGCGATTATTCCAAAATCTACTTACGCTAGGTTGAGATGCGCGTTTTGACCTTTCAAACTCAAAAGCTCGATAGATTAATGATAAAGTATGCTGGCAGCCAGATCGCTTTCATTCCATGTATTATTCACGTGATAAACAACTATTAAGGAAAATGGTTGCCGTGCAAATAAATAGCCTTGCCTTTTAAAGATTATTGATAATAAGGGTAAATAAAGGTAAATTGCGAAGTAAATTTTGAAACGGTTAATTGCTGAAAATAATGAAAGTATAGTGGGCGATAGTAGAGAAGTAGCGATTGGACACGATCATATTCTTTGCTATCGTATTGTTGCGCTACTCCCATGAGCGAAGCAATTTTTATAATTATAATGGGTGTTGAGCTCGAGCTAAGTCATCCCATGGTCACCAAATAATTACAAGAATAATTTTTCACGCGCATACGGTGAAATAAATTCAACCAAAGCCCGACTCTTTAAGCCTCGCGTCCACGTAAAAGAGCCAAAGATTTGTTTAAGCGCCTTTTCGCGCTTTCGATGATTTATGAAGGAAGTCGGGTGGTGGTGGTGGTGGTGGTGGTGGTGGGGGTGGGGGGGGGGAGGATTCTTCGAATGGGATGGATGGATGGAGAAGGAGGCAGGCTCGTCGCTACGTAATGTCCCACTCGTCCGTCCCTCTTTATTCGACTCTTTACTCGCTCCGTTCCCTTACCTTACGTCTCGCGTCCCCCTTTGCCGGCCACAAGCGCACAAACTGCGAGGGCTTCTCGCTTTTCCAGCAATGTCCGCGCTTTTTTCACTCGGGACTTTTTACTGTCGGAGCCCTGTATTTACATACGGCCGAAAGATGCAGTTTTAAAGGGCGGCAAATATCGTCGGCCCCTTACCTTTGCTTAAAATTTACTACGGTCGAGCTCTCGGGCCTTTGCCGCGCGCTCGAGTCCCGACACACGGCAAAGGCATCGCCTCTTTAACCTCGTCCCCGAGATTTCTCGGCGTTTGATGTGCGTCTTTTAATTCCAACGTAGGCTGTTTTCTGGACTGCGCTACGCTCGCTTAAATCGCGAGCCGAGCTCTCGGAACGAGCACTTTTATTTTGTTATAAACTACTTTTATCGGGGGTAAACAAAATGTATGTATTTCAGGCAGGAGATGTACTTTATTTAAGGATGAGTAAAATTTAAATCGCATGCGCCTTTGATAATTCAATGGCATATTCCCGGCAAAATGATATCAAGCACTCAAGAACTTTTGTATAAATGAATTACTAAAGCGAAGGGTTTTTTTTTTTTTTTTTTTTTTTTTTTTTTTTTTTTTTGTTGTTCCTTAAATCCTTTATTTTTGCGTGTGTATGTCTGCGCGGGTGACACTAGTACGTGGTGAATTTGCACATAAATAAAATCATCTTGTGAAGGTATACGAATACACAGATGCACAAATTCATCGTTTAACGATTTATAAAATATTAACTTTCTGCTTTGGTACTTTGTAAATAATGAATTTTAGGTAATTTTTTGCGCAAAATATTCCTTTGTTTTATAATAATTTTTACTTAAACAAAAAAAAAAAAAAAAAAAAAAAAAAAAAAAAGTCAATAACATTAGTTTGCTCTTTGGAATTACATTCGATTCAACTCTGCCATTATATATTATCGAAGTAAAAAAATTTCAAATCTACCTATAAAATAGATAGAAATCAATAGAAGTAAATTATTTAAAAAAATAAATTAAATTACATGAATATTAAGTGTGTGCTGGAAATAGATGACATTCTTCATAAAGTCCTGTTTTACGGTATTTCATTTGATCGTAGATAATTCGATATGCAAGCTTATGCTGAGGTTGGATCGATAAAAATCTTGTGGAATACCACGGAAAAAATATGTATTTCATCTTCAGTATAAGTCGCGGTTGTTAAGAAAATATTCCATTTAACTTAACCTTATTTTGAGGAAAAAGAAAAACAGTATTTAATTAATTTATTATTTTACAAGATAAAGAGATGTGAAAAAAAAGTTTTGTATGCAGGATCTGCTTGAGTAGTTTAATAAAACATATAATATATTTATCGGCACGCCGACACATTTAATTATAAATTTTTAATAAATATTCCGGCTAATTATTATTTATGACAATACTAAATTCGTCATTCTTTCGGCTTTTATTAGCGAATGAAAATCGGTTTGTCCGACTAGGAGCTTAAAAGCTTCATTTTATGGTGCAATATTAATCAGCAGCAGCCAAATTACCCGACGCTCGAATTGTGAAAAGCCCCATACCGATGAAATTTAATAATAATTCAAATGTGGCTCGTATGATGATATATCGGCCACGTAGGTCACGCATACAATTTTCAAAGAGCTTCGAAGACGTTTTTCCGCAAAGTAGAGACGGCACGGGCAATGCAGCACAAAGGAATGATCGAGGGAGTGAAGCAACGTCTGCAGAGCCATAAATAGAGCACGGCTATTCAAATTGGCGAGCTAATACATGGAGAGAGAGAGAGAGAGAGAGAGAGAGAGAGAGAGAGAGAGAGAGAGAGAGAGAGAGAGAGAGAGAGAGAGAGAGAGAAAAGCTCCGCTACGTGCGAAATTGTTCGTTCACATAAAAATAAAAGTGACGAATCGACTTATATTAGGTAAAATGCAAATGACAGTTGTATATCGTCGTCTCTGTATCTATTTGTATGGTCTACTAGACTGGCGGCTGTTCACACACTTTGTCGACTTACATATCAGTTGAATGGCCTTCGTGCCTCTTTATACACCACAGTCTCCTCCTGCTCGTCTTCAGCTCAGTCGCGCTAAGTGATAAATGTGATAAAGGGACAAGATTTTTTACTTTGCAATTATTCGATGAGATGCAAAATAACGAATGAAACTGTCGTGGCGTCGGTAGGCTTTTTCTTTTGATTATTTCAACTCGAGCTTCACGTTCCGAGCATAGAATAACGAAATTCGCGCTCAACGTGGTTGAATCTTTTAAAAGTAATTCGCTCGTAGGTGGCTTTGCACGGGCCGGTAGACATTATTAAGCGATTACACACAAATTCGAATGTAGCTTGCTTTCAATCAACTGCTCTTTATATACATTTACCGTTGTTTCCTATAGAATGCAATTAGCCTGGTCCGTATTCCGTTCGTTGTTAGTTTTCCATTTAGATTGAAGGGAATTTTACGTAAAGCTTCGATACGACTGAACTAATTGCAATTGTAATAACAAAATTAATATTTCAAATTTGTATAGCAGCTGGTCGATAAGCCGGCATTAATGACGACAATTTTGGAAACATATTGCATTTAAGAAATTCGTAAGCATCTTTCAGTCGCTCGGCTATTCTGCAATTCATTTTAAAGTTTATTTTCGATTTAAAACTATCGATTTCATACTCGGCATCGCGCATTTTGATTATATTGTAACGAAATGCATTTAAGATTACTTTGAAGGAATCCGGATTACAGAAAGCATGAATGAAATTATGTTTATTATCGAAGAATTAATGCAACGTTTGGAGCCTTACAAAAGGCAGACATTTTAGTTGTTGGATTCGCATTATCGAAGCATTACAGCACTACTAGTGTTGCTCCATTAACTGGCCGTTACGTGTACTATAAATAATTTACAAATGTGCTTTCGGGGGGTGTATTTTAAATAAATGTGGTCATAAAATCCATGTGCGTCAAGCAAGGAAATAACAAGCTTGCCGAGGTCGCTTTTAATTATATTGTGCTTATTTGGAAAGGTAAGCGAGTGGTGTGCGAGAGTGGTGTGCGAGGGATACACGTTAAAGGATTACGTATTCCAGGTCCTCAGCAGTCGCTTTATTTGGTTGGGAATAAATTTTGACCACGAGATTGAACAATTGACAAAAATCAAATACATCTATAACATAAAGTTGCGCACGCAACGTTGGATCTAATCGGACGCAGCCACCCATCCGTACCCACCTCACCTCCTCGTCCATCGAAGAAGTATGTTGTCGTCCACAACCTCTGGCTAAATTTCGCTTCAGTTAGCTCGCTCGCAGTCTATTTCCAAGACAATATTGACGATCAGAGGTAGCGTCCGACCGCTAAGGTCTCACTCTCCCCCCCCCCCCCCCCCCCCCCCTCCCGCCCCGCGCACACACACACACACACACACACACACTCCGCCACCACAACCACAACCACAACCACCACCACGCCACAGCCATCGGCCACCATCCCATCCAACCATTAAAAACCAGAGCTAGCACGTAGTTCGAGGAGAGGCTGGCGCTTACATGCGTGTATAGGTGCATTCTCGTGTAAGGAATGCAAGGGGACGCGTATGTCGAGCTACATCTAGCAGACTCGCGAGGAATCATTGATTTTTTTGCAGCATCAACAAGTAAGCGTGATACGTTCGATTCGCTTTGAAGTGTGGCACGCCGCAGGCGGCCAACGTAATGCCACGAGGGATACCGTCCCACAGGCCGGTTAACGTAGCTACGTTGGCGGCCGTGGAATGGCTCTGTGCACCGGCGTTTCACACTCATACTCCATTCCGTTATTGTAAATCGACGCACCGTCCAAGTTTCACCGGATGCGTTTCGAGTGTCGACGAGTTCCGCGCGGAGCAGCATCACGAATACTGACCGAGATATTATTTCAGTCCCGGGACGTATAAGTAATACCACGAGCACTCGTCGGGCGCAAATGAAACAACAGCGGAAATAGAATCGAGGCGATCGCCGCCGCGGCTAAGAGAAGCCGTCATCCTCGATTTTCCGTGAGGGCACGCACGTGGATGCTTCCTTGGATTTTCATTTACGCTTGGCTGTTTGATAAATATCTTCTTGTCGTCGTAGTCCGGATTACGGAGTTTGTGTCCGCCGTTAACTCCTGGTGATGCTGGTTCGCTCGGCTGACTCCCTACTACTCTTCATCCGTCGCTTTTCAACGTCTTATCAATGTTTGTAAATTTCTGTATGGCTCGCTGCTCTCGGTTATTATCCGCATTCTCGCATCGGATCTATTATGGCGCGAGATCTCGAAAATTCGGTCTTCCCTCGTTCTTCCCGTATTTTCGCAATTTTGTTGTCGTCTCATCTTCTCTCGGCATTGACTCGGCAAATAAACAAATCCTGACTTATTCCATTTATAATGTAACATTAAAATAATTCATAGTTATCAACAATTAAAAGTATAGAATTTGCCGTATGATAAATTTAAGAGAGAGAGAGAGAGAGAGAGAGAGAGAGAAAAGCGAAATATCGTTGGGCATGCAAATTACAAGTATTGCGGTTATCATAAATCTTGACGAATGCGCTTGTGTAGGCACAATAATTACATCGATGCGTTTGGTTTACCTCTGCTGCATCGTAATTAATAAAGTAATTACAATGAGGATAGAAAATAAAAGCTGAAATACGCAAAAGCATAGTCGTGGGACTACAATGCAGTTTCTAATTTTTATCCCCCACCTAAATATAAGGGAATCATGAAAAACAAAAAGTAAAACTATCACCGTAACTACGCGCACGTGTACGAACAATATACGGAGAGTAAAAAATAGTTTGTAAGAGCGTGGATTTCATACTTGGACAATTAAATTATATATTAATTTCGATTTACCACTACATTTGCAAATTCGATAATACAACGTGACTGGAGGAGGAGGAGTCAGTGTTAAAAGCACTCTATCGCATTAAAAGGGATAATAAATGCTTTGAGGCGCGCTGGTAATCGGCATTTACGGCATGTGGCCCCGACTCTATTGGAAAAATAGAGGGGAATAGTATCACGCGGGCAATTGTACTTTAATGCCATTTTAATTAGCAGATTCGAATCGTACATTGATATTGCCAGTGACTCACGCGCACACATGCGCAGGCACGAGATGAACTTTATGTTACACAAGGCGTGGAAACTTACGTAATTCATTAGGCGTAGAGGCCGACCGCGAGACCAAAGTCGACGAGCTTGGGGATCCACCCTCGAGCTATCGTTGACATGACGGTTAGTAGTACGATGCGGTGCCGCATGTGCGCGTGTGCGTGTGGGCGTTAGAGGGAGTGGGGGGTGGGTGGGGGTGGAGGTGAAGAAGCTTATACACTGCATCTCTTTAATTTCATACACTCTTATACATGCCTGCATGCAAACTTCTACAAGGCCTTTACATTTTTATATATTGGTAACTTAAGGATCTAGAATAGAGGACTGGCATGGAGCTTGTAACCGAGGGTAGTATAGATGTACACAAGGGTGATACGATATTTGGTAAAGGTCTTTTATGTTCCTGCACTGGCGAAAAAGTTTTTGTGTGCAAGCTTCGTTATAATGAAGCGGATCGAGAACGAAGACTAATAATATGACTTGCGTAACGATACAATCCACCTAATTAGCCATTATACCCCTCTATACGACGACTGTCATACAAGATGCAGAATGCAATTCGTAAATTGCAAAGCTCATTAGTAGCTTTAAAGGTTGCATAAGCCAACGATCGATCATAGCTTACGACCACGAGAGCCCGAACTGACCTGCATTTTCGTGGTATTTTGGTGTGCAAATCTTTGCGTAGTATCTCGGGTGTTCCGGTGCCACGAGTGCGTCCTTGAGATGTTTTAGTCGCATTGCGACTACGGAGTGGAAGCGAATCCTCGGCTCGAGGATTGGTGGCATCCTTCGATAAACAGTGATTTGTCGATATGTCAGGGGGTGGCAGGAGAATAGGAAATGAACTGTCACGTCGAAAGAAAAACTCGACGAAGAATACGAAGCGACATGTTGAGGGGGTCAGGGGGGGGGTGGTGGGGTGGTAGTGGATTGCCGGGGGTGCCAAGCTGTGCAAAAGCAATTCCCGAGCCCCATGCAAATGGAGTCGCGGGCGGCGTAACTAGCGGTGCCAGCCCTTGACACTCACCCTCGCGTGAAGCGGACGCCACCCCCCGATTCTTCACGCCGGGGGCGGACAAAGGAAGGCCAGTCGAAGCGCGATTCCTGTCAAAGGTCTGTGGCGCGATGTTGATTTTGTCGGGGCGACCGTAGATCCAAAATGCCTAACTCCCGGAAAGATGGAAATTCATTAGGCTCGAAGGGCCTTTGTACAGAAATCTTGGTGGACTCCAGTGACTATCGATGATACCCTGTATGTTTATGGAGTAGTTTGCCTAACGTTAGTGATCACACGAATTTAACAACGTAGCGAGTAATTTTACGTTATTTCTGTGCAGACTCTAGGCTAATTTGCGCTTAGAGTAAATCACACGCCTTGAGGTTAAACTAAAAGCTAGGGTGATTACAGGTGGACGTGTGGCTTATTTGGTAAAGTACGCAGACTTGACGTAGAATCAAGTCGATCGCATATTTATTAAACGAAGTCTACTGCGGAGTTGTTGATATATATATGGAAGGGCAGTCGGATAATTTTATCGAACTAATCATTAAAATGGAAAAAATGAGGATGAAAAGGAGTTTTGATCGACTGAAAATCGGATTTCAAATTCTGATGAACGATATATTTATTAGAAATAATGACCGCACGTAAGCCGAGTGCTCGCGGTATAGAAGTATTGGTAGTGTGACGCGAAATCATGTATGCCTGACGTTAGTGCTTATACTCCAAGGTGTCCTATATTCCAGGCAGGTAGATACCATAAAGGAACAAAGAAGAGCGCTTACATAACTTCATTTGCCGAAGGACAATAAAGCATTTACAATTTATATTTGCCCGCGACATTTATTTGCCATTAAACAGGTAATATTTTCATTGGAGGAAGTGCTATTAATTAAGGCAGATGAAGTGAAACGTAACGGAATTTGCACAAAATTTGATATCATGATGGTACAGTAAAACATATTTCGTCTCATCCCACGACAAAATCCTCCTAATCCAACAAGCATAACAGTGATATAACGGCGCGTGCCATAGTTTAGTAGTTTAGTAATAGTTTAGACTCGAAGTGTCGGATGATTAATGGAAGGTTTCACGAACGCGAGAAAGCAAATCTTTCCATGCGTAATCCCGTTACGCGTCGAATCTGGCTTAGGTTCAATCGAAATATCACCGCTTGCCTAATAATAAAAGAAGGAATAACATTTTAATAGTACATCGGAGCATGGAACATTCACGGATCATTAGCTCGCACCTCGCTGAAAATCAGCCATGCGCGTTACAACAATCCGAGCTTTAATAAAGCGTTTGAAGCACATTGCGATTAATAGCCTTGATGGGGGGGGAGGGGGATATTGCCGAAAAAGTTAAACGATTTTTATTTGTCGAGGCGCGGCAGTCAGCCCTCGGGAATGTCGGTGAACGACAGGAGCTAAATTAGTCTTCTCCCGGCGAGACTTTCAATTTCGAGTGGACGTAATTCGCCTCACGGAGGTGCAGAGACACGCGGGAGCTCGAGCTATGTGAAGGTCGAAGCTAGAGAGAGAGAGAGAGAGAGAGAGAGAGAGAGAGAGGGCGCTTGGGAAACCGAAAGTCCCGTGAACGAGAGTCCGTGGATTATTACGTGCGTTAACGCGGACGTGAGCGTCCGGCTGGGAAAAGGAAAAGTGCGGGTGGTGACTCAATGAGGGAGGGGAGAGATGGCGTTGGAGAGTGTTAAACGAGCGCAAAAACGAGGGTGCGAAAACGTGCCCGCGAACGGTGCGCTTATAATTGCAACGAGCTGTAATAAGTTTCGGAAATTTAATTATTTTCAGCCGCGGAGTTCCAAGTATCTCTGACTCTCTCACACACTCATTCGCTCATTCAGTCATTCACTCTCTCTCTCTCTCTCTCTCTCTCTCTCTCTCTCTCGCTCCCTCTCTCTCTCTCTCTCTCGCTCCCTCTCTCTCTCTCTCTCTCGCTCCCTCTCTCTCTCTCTCTCTCGTTCTTTTTTTTTTATGAGAGAGAGAGAGAGAGAGATAGAGAGAGAGAGAGAGTGAAGGAGAAGGCATGATAAACTCACGGTACGCGCTAAGCGTCGGCTCGGAAGAGTAATCATCTCGTCTGGTATAAACTCTGTCTCGTTTCTCTATGTGTTAAAAGAGAGAGAGAGAGAGAGAGAGAAAAGACGACACACCATTTGCTATTACGAGCCAAGGGTCTGGGTACTTCTTAATTGATGATATCGGTTATCGCTGAATTAGCAGTTGCGGATTCCAATCGAGTCTCGTAGTCATCACGCCTAAGCGCTTTGATCTTTTTCTATCTAAATCACTCCAACGTCGAATTTTATGATAAATCTTATCTCTAAGCGATAGAAAAATAAATACTTTTCGCTTTTATCACTTTTGTCGATTTTAAATTTCAAGCCTGCAAATATATTACATATATCAACAATCTTTCCTTCCTGCTATTAAATAGTATTTCTGCGTCATATAATACACATAATATATTACTTTTAACATTAGATGCAGAAAATTCGTTAATTGAAAAATGTTGATCTGGAAATATCCATCAACATTTTTGCGCATATTAAGCCCTATCTAGCAATCTAGCAAATTTTTACACATAAATATCATTATAAAAATGTAAATTATAAATAAAATAAAAATGAGTAATTAACATTTCGTTCAGCACGAGAATAAAAAGTCGGAAAAGATATTGATTCGTAATGTACAATTAATTTGGAAAATCGAATGTTTACAAATAACATTTCATCCTACGCCACTTAAATCAAATAGATGTTTCATTTACCAAACCATTTGGAAAGTTATTCTAACAAATTGACATACACCAGTAATATCAGTCTAACATAAAATGTTGACAAGCATCCTTCGGATGACTCGTACGAAAGTTTCAAGCAACCAATAATAGTTTTTAATGCCATTGCAATGTAAGTATAATAATACCGCTATCTCCAATCACCTTGCACAACGCGGCAGCAATAAATTAAAGTCAAATCAAGGCAGTACATCAGTGAACAAATCAAAAGAGAGGAAAGTAAAAGAAATAAATGGAAAAATACCTCTGACAACGAATCATACCGCGCTATTTCATTATAACTACTCGACATTACTTCCCCTAATAAAATTCCCAACTCGTCCAAATTTCCGATAATGAGTCGCTTCTACGGCAGTTCGTGTCTTTTCTCCCCACCCAATCCTCCACTCGAGCATTCCACACATCCATTCGAGGCTCGGGAGTTAAAGACCAAGAAGTCTAATCCCACTCACAATTCATCCGTACATCCGCTTACTCGTAAAAAAGCCTCTTACTCTCGATTGTTCTCCCGGACCTCCGAGACGCAACTCGTAAAGCGGCCACGCGTGCAACGGTATACGCGCGCGTGCTCATTATTACCGCGAGGCTCGTCCGAACGATGCGTCGCTCCTCGGTGCGGCGTCACGGCATCACGGCGTCGGGCGCGCAATGCCACGACTTTTTCATTCGCTCATTCGTACGAAGGAAGAAGAAAGTGAGGCGCGCGACGACTTAACAACGAACGACCAGCCACCACGAGTCGGCAATAATATCGCGTCCCGTTAAGCAGTCTTCGGCGCGTTCTATGGGCTCTTTGGCCCAGGCAGACACGAATGATCTCGCTCTTTTTCCTCTCGTAACTCCCCCCTCCCCCCTCAACCTCCTCACAACCATTCTCCAAACATCGTCTCCCGACCCTGTCTCGCACGCTCGTTCTCAGCCTTTAAAAAGCATGAATAGACGCCAAGTCATTAAGTTTGTACTATCCCCCCGTGCGTTGTTTGGGACGTCCCATGCAGCTTTGTCCAGCGCTGTCCCGAGTACGCCAAGGCCTTTACTTCCGAGGCGAAAATAAGGCAAGTCGAGTGGCCTGCGGCAAAGCCGAGAGAAAGAAAGATGCGACAACGGTTCATAGCAGATTGCGTTCTTAGAAATTAATGTATCCACGCCGGTGACAGACAGACGCACCGATTCTTTCGCCTCATAATGGCCGACCGAAATAACTATCGGCCAACAACGCCTAACGGATTCTTGAAAAATTCATGTTAACGCGCGTCTTTGCCAGCCTCTTTCCTACCATTACTCTCTTTCTTCCCCCCCCCCCTCCCCGGCCCGACCCCGACCCCGACCCACTCCCCAAATCTCGCGTTCGTACTTTTTCTTATTAAGCTTGTCAACCTTTGTGCTCGCGACATTTTCCGTACGTGCATGCATGTGGAACGCGCGTTGGTGAAAGGGATTCGTAAGCTAGTTTCAACGATTCCAATCACGCATCCTTGTTGCATTTCACGTTAACGATTATGCGCTTGCACAAGTTCATTGGGAACTACGGGGAGGCGGACGCATCCTTTTTGCTGCTAGTAAGCTACGGGCTGGGAAACATTATTCTCGTCGGAATAAACGCGAGGCCTTGCCGACTCGTGGGAATGGTAACGACAGATGCAGAGTCCGCCTCCTTACCTCCTGCAAGACGAACTTGGAAAGATGCTTTCTTTTTTTAGGAGACACGAATTTTTAAAATGGTTGAGAAAAATTCAGAGCATTTTCAAAATTATTTGATAAAATGCGTATTGCGTGCAGAGCCGAGCAATCTAAGGGCGGCGGGACCATGTTAAAGTTTTCGTTTGAGCTCTGCGCTCGCCACCACCGCAAGGGCCTCAAAAATTCATGGGCTTATTCATGAAGATTTGGAAACTTCCCTCTCGCTTTGAAATGAGTGCCAACCGACCCCCCTCCCCCCCCCCCCCCCCCCCCCCCGCCCCTCGTACTCCCCCAAACCACCTAACTCCTCCACTGTCCACCATCTCACGCGGACAAGCGAGGACACGAACACACCGCGCCACAACTACCGCGAGGCTTCATGTGCGTATATTACGACCTGCTGGCAAATAAGGTTCGCCAAATTAGTTGCCGAGATTTTTTTTATCGCTCTCGCTCTCGTTCATATCCGCGGCATCCTTCGATCGCCTAACAGTCGGTTTTCGACTTTAATCCCATGGCCGGCCGCCTGCGGTCGCATTGTTTGCAGTCTCAAATTGACTTTTGTCACTGTGAACTTCATTGCATGAATCTTCTGTAAATGTATGAGTCTTCCGACCATATCGGAGGCGATTGGACACGAGCTTTACGAAATTGGCTTTTGATGTTTTTAATTGAAGAACCCAATTTACAGCTTCATCCATCTACAGCACGTGGACGAATAAGTTTAGACTTCATTTGAATGTACAATGAAGAGGAGATTAAGCATTTGTAAAATTCGATGATATCCGCCGGATATTTGTACATAAAAGTTATTCGTTCATTCGTACAGATGGGCTTGAGTAACACTCAGTCTCCTATTACCACTGGACCCTTTAAACGATGAATTTAGCGTCATAAGCGTGCCTTTTAATACATTCAAGCGATTATCCATTTTTATCTCATTATCAACACCAACGTCGCAGTGCGACCAAAGCGATAGGGCGATGATTACGTTTTTGCGAGTAGTCGTCAGTTTATGGAAAAATAAGGAGAAAGCCGAGACTAATATCGCACGACTTATTGTTTCTGTTACAGCTATCCTGGCGCACTTTTTTTTCCTGGCAACTTTCTTCTGGCTCAACACAATGTGCTTCAACATCTGGTGGACCTTCAGGTTAGTTCTCCAACACCTACGCTCTTTCATCGCCTTTTCTCCTCCCTCGACTCGTCCTCCCCCGAGACGACGCGTCCCTTTTCAATATCGCAATTACCCGGACTCGCGGGAGGCCCGAGAGGTGGCGCAACTACCTATAACACGATCCCACCCACGCCCCACGGCTTTTTACGTATTGCGAACACGTTCGCAGCTGGGGAAAAAATTTTCCACGAATGATTGCCGCCCGTCTGGTGGATCATTCATTTTGCCATCTCGCTCGCGCTTCATTGCTCTCTCCGCGGCACTTAATAACAAATAACGCGGCGGCGCCACCCTGGCCAAGGTCAGGCCTGGCAAATAGGCGGAATTCGGCCCGACTGTATAGAAATCCGGTCGGATGATATGTATTTCCAAATCTACATTTATCCGCGCTCCTCTGCGCATTACGTGTGTTTTCCACGTGCGTGCGCTTCGTGTACGCGATCAACTGGGCGCCTCCGTCTCTTTTGTTTCTTTATCCGGGTTGCGTTCTCGCGACAATCGCGCAATATATGACACTCGGCGTTCGTTGTGCGCTGGTGACGCGCACTATTCCGGCATTGTATCGCCGTACCGAGGGAACTAACTTTTGTTCCAGTTTTCATGGTGGCGCCAAGTTTCCGGAATAATAATTGACGAATGTCGCGTTGAACGTCTCGAGCGGTCCCGAATTCCTAGTGGCCGCCGTTAATTTGGATGGATTATCGGCTACTTACGGCCCTCGTGCCACGAGCTTTTATTTTCGCGCTGTTCGTCGTCACCTGGGACTTTAGCATCCCGATTGAGCCTCTCGCGCCTATTACCCTTGACGTGGTAAATTAGCCATGCCCGTGGCATAATTCCCGTGAGCGTCTCTTACTTTTTAAGGATGACAGAGGTCAGTGATTGGATATGTAAGTGTGGAAATTTAAAAGTTATGATAGACCCATAGACAAATAGATGATTATCTTGTCAGGTACGCGTGCGTTATTTTATTAAGGTCAGTCTTACAAGTAATAACGTGTAGATTACGATTAAGCGTGTCGATGGGCCGACGATGGGCCGAGAATGATGAAAGAGTTCAAGTATTATTAAAGAACTATTCGAGTTTGATTGAGAATCGTGTGTTTGGAACGTTCCGAGCATCGATAATAGTGAATTCGATAGAAAAGCTTAAGGATAAACAAGCGAGCAGTGCTAAATTATTAGATTTAACACGCGATGAAGGCAGCTTATCGCGCTAAATTTTCTTATTGCTCGCTGAAGTCAATCGGTCAATTCACTCGTTGAACGTTATATTGAAAATTCCACTTGTAAATACTAAACGTCATTCGAGTTGGGAAAAGTAGTTTACCTTCGTTATTAAATTGCCCGGTGAAGGCTGGGTAGTGTAGCAAAAATCTAATTACATTATTACAAGTAATTTTTATGCATCGAAGCTAGATTCTTGCATAGTTCGTTAATTCCTTTTTTTTGCGCATACGTCATTCCTTAATCACAACTATTTTTCTTTAAACACATTTTCAGATTAATTGAATACGTCGTTCGTATACATTGATCGCGTAAACAAAAATCTCAAGCCTTTGATTAAGGAAGTCTCTTTCACTTAGAATTTACTTTTCAAGAAAATTGATTTAATGGATGGGAATCGAGATTGCGATAACAGTCGTAATATTTAGGGCAAACAAAATTTAAAATGAACAAGAGGAAAAGGAGAAAAGAACCATTACGTTATTATACTAACGAATAGACGAAAGTATAAGAATTACGAGCAAGTTTATATATTCCTTCAACTGTACGATATTTCGTAATATAACATAAGTAATTTGTAGTGGGATGATCGAAGTATTGTGAAAAGTCACACATTGAATAAAAGTTTTTACGACAATCTTCTTCAAGTATGAATTATCGGGCGCTAAAAATCATTGACAGACCGTTATTAACAAGTGTTAAATAAATATAAGGAAACATTAGCACAGCAGATATCTTACGTAAGGGAATCCAGTGCAAATAGCTTGACGGGTTTTAAAATATTGATTCAATTGTTCATGCCGAATTCAATGAAAAGAGATTCGTTATCGTCCATTACGTCTATTGAAATACGTTATTATACGTTTAAAATTTTTAAGTCAAACAGCCGCGTTGTACATTGTATGTTAAAGCGAAATACTATGTAATTGATTAAATCATCAAGCGTACAATCTCGAAAAATCCTTTGCTAATTATTAGTTTAGTGAATTAGACGACTCTGTCGAGTTGTTAGAACGTTTTCAGGCGAAGAACTTCAACTTGATAAAATGAAGAAGAGAAGAAAATTTTATGCTCATTTTCATTTAAATTGTATTTTACGAAATGAATGGGCGCAAAAGTTTAATAACCCCATGTTATCAGTGCGAGTTTTTATATTTTTGTGCCATTAAACATCGTTAGTCTACGACGGATTTCCTAAAAGTGTACGAGACACGATCAGGAAATTAGTCATTACCTAAATGCATTATAGTATGAAATTGGCTTAAAATTCTACGATTGCGCTTCCTTGGAGCATAAAACATACACTCGTATAAAGGTACGAAGGGTCATTTCTTTTTATTATCTGAGAAACGTGTATTTTACAAGTAACTTTGTTAAACGGAGGGCTTTCTCGGTTCAACACCAAGGAAATATGCTCCAACAATTAATTCACGCATTAAACGAAGAAGTGTTTCAACTACTGTTTGTTCTTTTCACAGGCGCAGCATGTAGTGAAAAAAATAGAGAATACCGGTCTCGAAAGTCCAAGGTATAAACAAGGTAAATTGTAGAGTCTGAGAGCGTAGGAGAAAAAGAGGGCAGACAAGATGAAAAATCTCACGAGCTGCACTTTTGTGTAAATGGGAACTAATTAGGAAAATCATGACGATGGTTCGGGGGGAGGGGTTGTGATCTACCGATCCCTCGGTGCCCGATTTAACTACCTAATTCTCCTCGTCTCAACACATACACCGGATTTATTCACCATTGTTTCTTAAAGCCTATCATGTACTTTGTAGCTTAACAAACAAATCTTTTATTTTTGAATTATACGACTCTTTATTATACCTCTCGTACAAGTGATTATAATTTTACCTTAAAGCTATATTTATAAATTAAATAATAAGTTCAGTGACTCGTCTCGTGCATTGATTAAACATAATTAATAAATGTTATTTCAGTATATCGAAAATAAATTGAACGAACATTCGTTATTCTACGAAATAGCGATTTACAGCGTTAATTTAATCTTTTATGCATACAATTTACTTAGCCGAAGGAGGAATAGATGGGGCAATTTTCTTCCCATATCATGTGCAATATATTGTACCAAATACTACACATGCATTATCAATAAACTATTATATATAGTGTCGTTTATCATTATTGTTTTAATATGAAACAAATAAGCAATTTTTGACAATCTATGCTTAAATAACTACGAATAACTACCAATACATAACGAACATTTTACTCATTAAATATGTTTATTCAACTAATATTACTAATACTTTAAAGCATTACAAAATCATAATGGTGCATAAATAATAATAGCGTCAACCTTAATGTACCACTTCATCCCCCGCAAAAAAAAAAAAAAAAAAAAAAAAAAAAAAAAAAAAAAAAAAAAAAAACGATCCCTAAATATCGGCCAGTATTAAAATCAGTCATAAGACACGACTTGAGAATACATAGTTACACAGCATCGAGAGAGAGAGATCGTATGAGGTTGACTGGAAGCATGAATAACTTAACCGAACAAAGTCTCGACGAACGTCCATACGGCATTTAATCCGAGTCCTTCATTACCACTTTATCGCTCCATCTTCCTCTCGTCCATTTGAGGTCACGTTCGCGTTTGTAGATCTTCCTCGTTGATGTATACCGTTACGAGCCAAGGACCACAAAGTTCGCCGGTCCAGGGCCTCATATTATAAACAACAAGTGCGCGATAGATATGTAGCCGGCGCTGTTTGCCGGTGAATTATCCGCTAAATGTCATTAATTACACTTTAGCAAAGACTCGAATCCCTTTCGCGGTCGGTATTTTACGTATTCCCGTGTTCGGCTTGGTCCGATAAGACAAGTGCATCTCCCAGGAATGTGTGGTGAAGTAGGTTGTAATGCGCGTCGAGGGCAGTCATTAGCATGTAAAGGGGCTTTCGTTGAAAATTCTTCGTGAAATTGAGCTCTCGTCGTTCGGCCGAATAAGCATTGGAGGGGGAAATACGTGACATTACCGAAAACGCGAAATATCTCCTGAGAGAATAACTCACTTTTATTAACGTCGACGTCTATTCACGAATCCCATAATTTTGATAATATCGATATTTCATGTTTGCGTAATAAGAGGAGAGATACAATGAAATAACCGAGAGCAACATATACGGAAACTCGAGGTATCTCTTGCATATTTACGCTGAAATTCTAGTGGAATAATAATAATTATCATCGATGCGGAATCGACGGGGCACAACGCGCTGGCCAAATAAAAGTACCGCAAAAAAATAATAATGAAAATTAATTAAACTTTTGTACATGCTGCTGGATGAAAACGTTAATCCTGTTCCACGGCTCGTTATTTTTCAAATAAAATACTCTTCAATGTGAAAATAGGATGCTATCATCCACTTATTTCAGGCTTGTTCGGGACGGAATCAATCATCGAGCCGCAGTGCGTTCTCGGGCTTTGAGAAAATCATTGTAATAGGAAAAGAAAGAAGCAAATATGAAGGTAGGGCCGTGAATAAACAAGATTGCCTCTCAATACTCCCACATTGTTGGCGTCAGCAGCGTCGGAGATAGAATTTCTGCACGCGCTTCTAAAGATAAAGAGAAGAGCCAAAGTGTACGTGCTGGCCGTCATGTCCATAAACATGTGGCGTCCAAAGTGCGCGTCCAAGTGCTTGAAAATCCGTGTCCAGCGCACAATGCGCAATTTCTCTCTCTCTCTCTCTCTCTCTCTCTCTCTCTCTCGGTTAAGCAGACGCACGCGTTCGCTATCCAATACGTTTTTCCATAAGCCGTCTTTGCCCATACTGTCGTCGACGTTGTATCGGCGAGTTTTCATCGACTCACTGTCTATGGGCTTCAATCTTCCCGAGGAATTCATTGACTCGAGATCGTGCGGACCGGCATCACGTGACCTATAACCGCATAACCCTTCGCCACGTAATTCCCATTCCTCCTGACTTTAAAGCGCGCTCCTAATCGCGCCGATACTCGTTCCTGCCATCGTAAATGCCGCCGCTTTCTTTTCCTCTTTTCCCGCCTCTTTGTCTTGGCTTGTTGAATCCCGGCCGAGTTTTCCCCGCTGCTGTCGAGTTATCGTGACACTTGCTGATATTCATTGCTTATTCTTACGTGATTTAGCGAAGTTGGATTGTAAGGTTATGCAAGATATTAGAAAAGCTCGAGCCACTTTCTGAAACTCAATTATCTGTTAAGACGTACTTGAAGATGACGGACGATAAAAGTTTCGGGATTTCTGTTTTTCAGAAAATATACGCAGCCAAGTTTTGAACTATTCTGCTGATACATTCCGAGCTAATTTAATTTTTATAAAGCATTTCTAGTCTCATTAGATTAGATTAGAGAAAGGCTTTTTTTTTTTTTTTTTTTGTAAATTAAAAAAATCAGTTTTTTAATCGATTAATTTAGCCGTTACAATTAAAGAAACCTTTTAATTGTTAAAGTTGAAATTTTATTTTAACGTTTCATCGCATGAAAGGCAGTCGCGTGTAATGTTGAAGTAAGTTTAAAGTAAAGGAATAAATTTTAAACGATTAGAATATGTAAATGGTACGTTAATGTTAGAAAAACAATCTATAATTTAGTTTATAATTTCAATCGACATTATTTGTTTTGAAGAAATTTTATAATAATCTTACAACTATGTATTAAATATGAAAATTTCATGTATGTATATTACAAAATATTAAAATTATACGAGTAAGGTAATTCTTTAATATAAAGCTTAAGCGCTATTTTACAAAATTACTATTCTTACCATCGCTATTTATTAAACGTAATTGTGAATACATTTTACGAATTTTCATAAATTTGAATTACCATTACTTATTATTTAAGCGTGAAGTTAATGATAAGTTTACGTTGTAATATTTATGAAGGTAATGCCGCAATCTCGGACATAATATGATGACTTTAAACCATACTCTCAAATATTTAAATATGAAAAATTTGCCAGATTTTTCCAAGCTTCCCTATTAATAGAATAAAACGGCACTCTACATTTGTATAAAAATTGCATTCATTGTATAATAGGTATCTCATTATACAGTTTAAGCCATTATTCGTAAGAGTTTTAAAGTATCTAAATTCGTAAATAATATATGAAAAATAATAATAAAATCTGATCACTGCACTAAAAGTGCTCGTTTTTTGAGGATAAAAAATGTGAATGATTAAAAATTAACATTTACGTGCACCATTGAATGTATAATAATGATATTTATTTATTTATTATGCATGATGGATTAGAGGGACAATCCAATTTCCAAAGCAATTTAAATATTCACAGTTACATAAAATTTGTAATACACGGCATTTAATGTAATTAACAAGTGTGTGTTTTTTTTTTTTTTTTTTTTTTTTTTTTTTTTTTTTTTTTTTAAATTAAAAAAATTTTCCGAATAAGAAAAGTTGTTAAAAATTCAAAAATTCTCGCATACTGGATAGTGTGATGGGTTTTTTTGGCGAAGGATCGCGCGTTACATAAATCACTGACCTAAGCACGTATCTTGAGTAAACACATAAAGTCGACCTCTCAGTGCATCGGTTAAGGTTGCCGTAAGTCGCGGCGCTCAATAAATTACCGTCGGGACACCGCTGACCTTAAATGTCCATTGCCTACTTCCTCCCTCCTCTCGTGTTGGCGCTCATCTTTGCGCGGCTGGAAGTACCACCAGAGCCACTTCGTCGTTATCGTTATTGTTGTTGGGAGCTTAGGTTCTTGGGTCCTCTTGTAACACAGATGGTGAGGGCCGGTTATCCTGGTTGATCGGGCCGAAGATTTGCCAGGGGCGTCCAGTGGAAAAAGAAAAACGGAATTGGCATCAGGGACGAAAGAAGGCCCTTGAAAGGTGAGAGATCGGATCAGGATCAGTCGGTCGGCTGATTAATACGATGCACCGCGACAACGGTTGCTCCCATAACGGACTACTCACCTCGTTCATCTCCTCCTCCCTCCTCGCCCACCTCCACCTCCTCCACCTCCTCGGCACTCCTCAGCATTCTTTCATTGCCAGGGCAGCACAATGCTTGAGAACCGTCTTCCCCCTAGTCTCCACATCGCCTCACTCGTGGACTTTTCTTACGGTTCGTCGCGCCTCTTCCTAGACTCCCTGCGCGGACAAGTACTGGGATTGCATTTTAGTCGTGTTGTCCGAGTTTCCTCGTCTCTATTTATGGCTTTGCGCTTTATTTCCTTTATTGTTTACTTTATCCTTTGTTTTGAGAATAAGATAATTTTCAAGAGACAGTTATTACTAAGTAAAGCGGAGAAAGCAATATTTGATCTACTTGAAAGTAGATAAGTAAATCTACGAATTGTGACCAACTCATGTCCAGCTCACGTCGGTCATTTATTTAAACATTCATTACAATTAAATCATAGTTTAAATTATTTTAAATTAATAACAGTGGCATATTATCATATTGAAACTGACTTATGCATTTTTACATAAAATTAAAAATCCTTTGTAATTACAAGTTACTGTAATTATGTAACAAGACTATTAATATCAAGCAAGTTAAGTATATGCTTGGTAAGTAAGCGATTACCTTACTTTGACGATATTCAATTATTACGAGTGTGAGACATAGACCAGAAGTACCCATATCGTATTGAATTAGATTGTAAATCTGATGGTTATGTAGAAAAAGTTTTGTGGATTAATAATTGGTAAATAGCACGACGAAATATGAGAATTGCCGATCAAAGATAAGAATTTAATTATGAAGAGAATATTGCGAGATCCAGAGATTGGCACCACTGTAAATATCTATGAAAAAAACATTTGTATATTAAAGTTAATTTACTTTATTGAGAAAATTTGTTCGTACTTTAATAGAGTGTACGGTCGATTAATCTTAAATAATAAATAAATCTTGCCTAATAAAAAAGATTTTCAGCTAAGTATTGGATGGTAATCGACATTGCAATTAACTAATGTGTACTATTTATTTACACAAAATCTTGGTTAACTATTGGGTTAGAAAATGAAATTTGTTAAGTGCACATTTTACACAAACTTTGTAAAAGAATTTTCCAGTATTGGCTAATGTAACGTAAAGTTCACGACAACAATGAGATCGGATAAGATATTTGCTAACGGGACAACCACACTAGTTCATAAATCTTCTCTATTATTATAATATGTTACTAACGTCAAATTATAATAGGAATTTATATTTGGCTCTAATCTCAAACATATCTATGTAAGAATTCAAATTGTGTATTCCTATAATATAATTAATCTACCTATAGCCAAGTAAATCATTGACACACAAGTTTTGTAATAACGGGTATTTATAGTAAACACTAAAACACATCAACTAAGTTTATTGTCCATTTGTTCTCATAGCTAAACATTGCTCGAACACTCAGTGAAATATGATTTAATCCGCAGGAACAAATTCCCGGAAAACCTCATGCCTCGGAATCTCAATAAAAGTTTGATTTGCTAGATTTTATCGTATGTATACTCAAAATAAAAGTACAAAAAGCTTTCACGATTCATGTAAGATTTCGAATCATTCGTCACTTTAAGACATTTCGATAAACTAATAACGATCACACCTTATAAAGAATTAATAGGGCATTCGTTTGCACGAAGTCGAGAATGATTTAAATACCACTAATCATTTTAATTGCCATAGAAAAGGATTCGAATTGATTATAATGCGAGTGTAAGACACTCGTTATGCTCATTACACTACTGCTTATTATTCTTATTTTTCTACATATACCATAAATAATTAGATAGAAACAAGTTAAGTAATAGAATATTAAAGAGCTTTTAAAGCTTTTAATCTGTTAATAAAAGAGGGGAAACATAATGTAATTATAAGTTTTAAAAATATTTTTTTCTAAATTAAAAAGTATTTTAATGATACTAAATTGGCTGACGAGTGGAGGAATTTGAAAAGTTCAATGTTACCATAATTGTAGTAGAATGTGTTCCGATATTAATTTTAGCTATGGTAATATGACGCAAAAAGTTTTCCATAGTAAAATTCACTATAACGCATCGTAGTACAATATTACAAGGTAAAAATTCACAAAATTTTATACCTTTTATTTACATAGATACATAAGAATTTTTCGTTATAATAATTCAATATTCGTAAAATGGAGTACGGAAGGTTTTTCAACATCTGAAAATAAAATTGATTTTCAGTAAAATTTGGTAATAATATTCTATTAGATAAAATTCGTTAATTAATTGAGTTTTTTAATCCTTCATAGCGTTTGCTCTAATTTACTCCTACATGTCCACATGTATCAATTATATATATATATATATTGTTGTGTAGACAAAAAAATTGTCTACAATTGTTTAAAACATGATGCAATGACTGCGTACATTCAATATTATTTTATAATCAAAGAACATATGAAATCTTTTCAAATAAGCTATTTTAATGCGGAAGGGAAAAGATTATCATCATCGCTCTTCGCAATTCCTTCATCATTTATGGGGCTCGACGTTCGCGTTAAAAAACGTAACAACATTCTACCACCAGCATTCAATCAAATATTTTCTTCTTTTTATCAGTTTTCCTTACCTTAGCCAGTTGCTTTATCTAACAACGTCTCTCCACCCACCCCACTGTTTCTCACGATATTCTTACTGTACTGGCAACAATATATCGTCTGTTACTCTTTCTCCTCGCCAAATTGCCTTTACAATGAGAACAAAGTTGCGATGTCGTTTATGACTTCATATACATTATTTGAGTTTAATTTTATAACTTGGTAAATTATAAATGGTATTTTCTTTAATATCATAATCTTCAACATTACTATTAAAAAAAAAAGATAATAATAATAACAATGAACAATTAACTCGATGTTCTTCATATAGCAACAAAATATTCCTTGACAGCAATTTTTATTTGAAGCATCATATATTGCGCGAGTTAGAGAGATAAATTGTCTATGTAAGAGGAAAATATTTGTAATTTTGCGCGATTACTATTCTAGTAGTATTTTAAAAAATTTAAAGGCTTCTAAGCCAATACGTGTATTAATATTTTTAAGCATTTATCGCATATGCGCTAAGCTGTGCATTAACTTTGTTAAATTATTTATCAGGAAATGTCAAAACTATACTATAGCTACTTTTAATGCCTCATAATGGGCTAAATGTAGTTTCTATAATGTATGGTATTGTACTTACCGGGTGTTTAACAACTAACTCCAACAACTGTGTCTAGTTATGATTATTTCATTGTGTCGTCATTTTCAGCCCATAGTATTCAAGACAATGTTAACTTGTGCAAAGTTTTGCTTTACTCGACTTTCTTGGAACTATTCCATCCTCTTCTCATAAAAACAGTATACTTTTATGTGTGTCACCACACAATTTTTATATATGCTTTTAATTGCTAAATCTAAGATTACATATTACTTAGTAATACAACTAAATTTAATAATAAATTTAAAGATTTTTACATTATTTAGGTATATTCATTGAAGATTTGAAATATCATAATGATCGTACGATTGAAAACCAATGCAAGCATATTATTTAGTAGTTAAAAAATATTGTTTTAACAATTTAATAATAAAGAAACGTAGAAATTAGTCGTGGTCTTGAATTCTTATAAATTCAAATTTTTCCATTAATTTCTAAAAGTGGAAGAAGAAGAAAGCAATGCTATCTTTTATTTGGCGTAACCGAATGCTTAATTCAATCTCGAACAATACATCAGTTAATTTAGTTATTAATTGTATATTAATAGGTCGATCTATGTGATAAGTACAGTGTATCGTGCGCCTCTAAATCTATTCCCATGAGCGCCTCTAAATCTATGCTCGTTCTCTCTCTCTCTCTCTCTCTCTCTCTCTCACTCACTCACTCACTCACTCATTCTCTAGCTATAGCTACCTACCTACCTACCTACCTACCTACCTACCTACCTACCTACCTACCTACCTGCCTACCTACCTACCTACCTACCTACCTGCCTACCTACCTACCTACCTACCTACCTGCCTACCTACCTACCTACCTACCTACCTGCCTACCTACCTACCTACCTACCTACCTGCCTACCTACCTACCTACCTACCTACCTGCCTACCTACCTACCTACCTACCTACCTGCCTACCTACCTACCTACCTACCTACCTGCCTACCTACCTACCTACCTACCTACCTGCCTACCTACCTACCTACCTACCTACCTGCCTACCTACCTACCTACCTACCTACCTGCCTACCTACCTACCTACCTACCTACCTGCCTACCTACCTACCTACCTACCTACCTGCCTACCTACCTACCTACCTACCTACCTGCCTACCTACCTACCTACCTACCTACCTGCCTACCTACCTACCTACCTACCTACCTGCCTACCTACCTACCTACCTACCTACCTGCCTACCTACCTACCTACCTACCTACCTGCCTACCTACCTACCTACCTACCTACCTGCCTACCTACCTACCTACCTACCTACCTGCCTACCTACCTACCTACCTACCTACCTACCTACCTACCTACCTACCTACCTACCTACCTACCTACCTACCTACCTACCTACCTACCTACCTACCTACCTACCTACCTACCTACCTACCTACCTACCTACCTACCTACCTACCTACCTACCTACCTACCTACCTACCTACCTACCTACCTACCTACCTACCTACCTACCTACCTACCTACCTACCTGCCTACCTACCTACCTACCTACCTACCTACCTATCTACCTATTTACTTTTTTCTTTTTCATTTCCCAGCGAATAGCCGTAGAATCGCGCGAAACGATGCACGACGGCGAGTCGTATAACTGTTCTGGCGTCAGCAACTGCATTGGAGTCACCGCGACAGGGTGGGGGATCAGCACAGTAGGACGCAAAACTGGCGTTGTCGTGCGGCCAACTCCGAACTATCTCGGGACGCGCCGAGGCGAATGCCAAAAGCAAGAGCAGAGTGACTACTGTGGAGATGGCGAAGGAGCTGACGGGGTGGGCGGTGGGGTGTGGTGGGAGCGCGGCGATGGATGCAGCCGAGCTTCTGCTGCAGTAAACGCGGCCGAGCGACTCGCAAAATTGCCCGTCGCGCTTTTTCAGTCGGAAAATTAGTTGTTTACGTGCCGGCTTACAGGCCAACAGCTGCGACGCGCCGATACAACCGAGCGAATAACCGTCTGGACGGTAACCCGCGATAAGCTTCTACGAGAATCGCGATGTATCTCGATCGAGGGCCGACCTGGCGACCCGCCACCGGCCCCCGCAAATGGAATGTCATTTCTCTAAAACGCGACATCTTTTGAAATAAATGACGACGGCCATTCTACGAAAATCGAATCCGCTCCTCGACGCACCGACGGGCAAATTCCCTTCCGCTCCATGTAATGCGAGAGGGAGAACTTTGCCTTGTAATAAATGAATGAGACTGCCGTGTGTAAGCACAGACGATGGATATCTCGAGGATTTTTGAGCGCCTCTCGCCTCACGAGCAGAGCACTTTGATGAAAAGTTGCGAGTACTGATTATAAGGGCGAGACGGTATGGATGGATGCGCCTCTGGCTTGGCCATTATTCATCCATGATTACGATGATTTTCAACGCAAGCGTCCTTTCCTTGATTGAGACGCTTTAATTTCTCCATTTACCAACGCATAGATCAATGGTTTCGTGATAGTTATGCCAGGAAAGTTATGGGTACGTGTAGAATGTAAAAATAGTATGGGTCCATTGACGGGACGGACGACTAGAACAATAAATTCACGACTGTTGGAAGAATGTAATATAAATGTACGAATCCATTAGCTTGTGCGCATTTGAATTTCACTTGCGAATAGCTTTCATGCATTCTCTCGTAGAAGGCGTCTTGGCATTCGATGACTCGTCACTATTTTACAAATGATTTCAAGGATGATCGGCAAATAAATAAATACGACCCAAGTGAATAATACACGTCGATTATCGATTGGATAGTTAAGCTATAGTCGCCTAAGCCGCAAATTTTCCTTTACATTGTAGAGCTCGTATAATTCAGGTCGGGCATTAATTTATTTATCTAATCCATGCGCAAACTGTTAATTAATTAGCCTTTCGTTTGTCAGCACTGCTTGGCTTGTCAGCACTGCCGAACAGCGCAGTTAACTTTGATTGAGGGAGAAAAGAATTAATTTTCAAACAGCCATCGCTAACGTTAATGGAACATCAGACCTCGAGAGTCGAAGGAATATGCGCGTGAATGCTTAACTCCATAATAGAATAGAAAGTTTCGTGGGCCTCGATTACTTTCCACGCTTAAATCTTAATTTCCCTGCTGGCATTAATAAGTCCGCCGCTCGCTTGTTCATGATTTTTAATTGGTCTCGCGGTACAAGCGCGCTATTAATGTCTCATGCTATTCAACAAAAGTCGAAGGAGCCAAACACGTGACCACTACACAGTCATCAACGTGTTACTTTAAAATTTTCCACCGCGAAAAGTTATTTTCTCGCGTGACTTTTTCACGACTGCCCGGCAAACGCTCTTTTGCCACAGCGGGAACAAGAGCGCGCGTGCTCTTGTGAATAATTCCGGGTCCGCTCGACTTGACTTGGTTTCGTCAGGCCTACATTACTACCAGGCATCCATTAGGAACCCGGTTTACACGACGAGAAACCAAAGTACGAATGTCGAGATAGCCGGAGTTACAGATCAATTGGATGCTGCCATCGTTTTATCCTCGGCCTGGATTGTCGAGTGCGACCGTTAGCCCTCATTGCGCGAAACGAGGAAAGAGCCCAACCTAGTTTACCCCGACGGGGATTGAGTGGTGGGTAGACAGGGGTGATGGGGGGATTTGGGGATTGGATGGGGGGGGGGAGACGCGGATCGCGCGCACGTACTTGGAGAATTTGGGTCTGGTTTTTATTCCTCGAGTAAGAGCCAGACGGTAAGAGCGCGCCTTCGATCACGAGTAATCTCGTGGGAATGCGGCTCGAGAGATATTCACGTGCGGTTGCGATGCGTCGCATTATTGGAAATGAATTTGTCGGCTAAAGTACCATTGATGTAAGTGAATAAAGCTCTTGCCGGGTGTATTCGTCGCAAGAGTCGAACTTTGGGCCAGATCAATAAGATCGTCAGACGGTGGTGGTGATGGTGGTGGTAATGATGACGGTGGTAATGGTAGTGGAGTTGGTAGTTTGGCGGAAGGGGGCGAGGGGGATGGGGGAGATTATCGCTTCACCAATCATTCAGTCGGAAGTATTTAAGTCTCAACGCGTGAAAATCTTAACGGGAATATCTTAGTCCTGAGTATAATGTACTTTTAAGGACGCGAGGTTCCATTATATTAAAATACTACTGGAATTCCAGCTTTTCCGTACAAAAGTGTGTGTTATTTTTCGCGAGCAAATTTATTCTTCGAAATATGGAACTTTTGTATTTTTGCGTGCGATCGTATGATATAGCAGAATTGCAAACAAACCGTACTTGGATAATAATATCAGATGGCTCCGGTAAAAATACGATAAGCTAATTGCGAAGTGTAAGATAAAAAATAAGAATTTTCCATTGTTTATCGTATATAATAAAATGCGTGTCGTGCCTCGTAATTGTGTGGAGCTTTTTTTTTTTTTTATTTTTTTTTTTATAAGAATGGAATGATTACACTTCCGTGACCTAAACGATGAATAAGATAAGGGAGTAAGAGAGGACCGACCGTATAACACTTTCAAAGCACTTCAATGAGGCATTCTTTCGATTATTTACCATTTGTTTCAACCATTCTCGTCTACCTCCTCTATCACCTAATACTACGCACGCACCAATTATCACAGTTTTCCAACAAGTTTCACGCTCTCTTGAACGTCCAATAAATGCGAATGCCCTATTAATATTCGACTTCTAAGCAAATTTGCATTTCTAAAATTTCGAGACTTGCGCGAAATATAAGCTTACGTATTTGTGGCGACTTAATGGCAAAAGGTAGATGGGATGATGGTGTTGGGGGGGGGGGTGGCGGCGGCGAGAATTGTTTATGGAGGTTCAGCGAGTGCTTGTAAAGGGTTCTCATTTTGTGCACTTTGCCGAGAGAGTGGGAAGTGACTCTTTTCTTAACTACTTATTTATGCTTATTTTACACGTCTTATGTTGCAAAACCGATATGAGTTATTTATAGGTGGCAGCTTGAACAAAATACTATTAATTTACATGACGGGGCTGTGAATTAAGTCGAAAGGTTAATAAATTTTAATCGATCTGTCTCCCTTTCCTCTTTCTCGATCAATTAAATACTTATAAATTTATGGCAATTTGTGAAGCATAAACAATTGTGAAAAAATACTGCAATTCGCATAAAATTCTGTACTGCGGTACTGCTATTAAAATTTCTATAGCTACGGCTAGATAATTAATAACTTGTTAATAGAATATTTATCATAAAAGTGCCTGTCAATGAAGTTTATGATATTTTTAAACTCAGGACTGCTATAAAAGCAATTAGTACCCATGCCACTCAGTCGGTATATTTAAACAATTTAATCGACACACGTTGGCCACACACATAGAGGCGGCATCGTCGTGTCCAAGTTGAAACATCAAATCAATTAATAGCTTAAACCTTTAAAATATTTTCCTATACGCCATGATGTCCATATATGCCATGCAGCAAAACATACGAGATACAAGGCCTTGGAATTTTAAAAGCACAATATGATAAATCTCGATACCAAAAGCAAAGTTACATTGTTAAGTTTATTATTGGAGAGACTGCACGGGGCCTACCAATGTCACGCGCATCAGAATAATTCGAGAGGGGAAAAAATGGCGGAGGAAAATAAGCGTCGAGATAAGGAGGAGGGACGAGGACGACGACGAGTAGTTCGCTTAGATGTGAATCGCCCGGATGCGTTGAAAGTCGCGAATTCGCGCGTGTAAAATGTTTCGATGCTGCGAGCAAATCGTAGCTGCGACTGAAACGCCTCGTAAGATGAATTGGTCGAGTGAAATTGGGTTGACGTTAGAGTGTTAGGGGGGTGGGGGTGGGGGTTGCGGTGGCATCATCCACGATAGGCCACGACGAGCATTAGAACGAGGCGGAATGAGGTAGCGCGAACGTAAGGGATTTAACGGTCCTTGGAGCCAATCGCTTCATCGATGTCGTCGTCGTCGTCGTCGTCGTCGTCGTCGTCGTCGTCGTCGTTCATCACTGTAATTCCTCGTGACCGGTTCTCTCCTCCCATTCTACTCTTCTCCCTTGACTTACGATCGATTAAAGTTCACGGTCAGAGCGCGCGTATCGGCGGAGGGATCGACGGCCCCGAGCGATGCCGGAAGACAGATTATCGGCGCCGATTATCATTTGATATAAGGTGGATCGCGACAACTTGTTACCATTCGTACTCCATCCTTGGCATTGTTGATAATGGCGCATTGGCTTATGGGAGAAGTCTATGCACCACTGCCCCGGAGGCACACTTTATTTTATTTACGGAAATGTTGGATATAAATTCAAAGTTGGCTTGCGGCTATGAATAACTCTCGGTCGTTATTCCACTGACGAATTGTAAGTGTGAATTTTATGTTATTGTCCAGCATGTTGCCGAGGCAGAAATAGGAATTACACTCCAGTATCTTGGATTTAGAAATTTCCGACTTTTTGCCCATAAAGCATTTCTTGCGCGCGGCTAACTTGGCATCGTTGGCATGTGAAATATGACACTTTGGCATATTGTCCAGATAACAAGTAGATCTTAGTAGATCGTAGTGCTTTCAGCTTCCTCATTAAACACCGCAAATTAGACAATTTGTAAGATAAAATGCGCGCAAATGAAAATTATTCAAATGAGCTTTTCCCTCGTCGGTAGCCTGTGTCACAATTCGATGGCATAAATTGTCTGGCCTATATTTCTTAACCGTCCTGGATTTTTCCAAGTATTTTCAGCATTCTACGGCAAGGCACAATTTACAGTAACAAGGCCCATGTAAAATTAGTAGCAACGAGCTCAATCCTACGGTTACTGCTTCGTATAAGATTTCTTTTAATATGTTGGCACATAGATGTACTTAATTAATGGTAAAAGCGCTCTACATTAATGTTGATACGCCTTATCGACAGCTCTTTCCAATAAGCAAGTACGCTATTTATATTGTAAAATGTACTTGGTCACTGGAGCTTCGCCTTCGAACAATCGCATTATCTCGGCATCGTCAGCATTATTTAATTAATTGTCTCCTGCACTCCGTAATTGCCCGATTCTTTTCTCTGCCCGTTCACCGCTATTACGATTATCATCCAAATATCATATTTTGAACGGATATTATGATACTGCATTCTTCGCAGGTATTATTTAAAAATTTGTCAATATACAGAGTGAGTGTGAGATACGGATATATATATATATATATATATATATATATAAGATGGGTGGAGAGAGAGAGAGAGAGAGAGAGAGAGAGAGAGAGAGAGAGAGTGATGGGGAGGGGAGGTGACGGTCACGGTTGAAAATTAAAAAAAAAAAAAAAATACTGCACTAGACCCAATTACCACTCTTATAATAATGTTTTAAATAAATTTCCCGCTTTCCGCTAATAAAGCATCGTGTCGTATTCATGAAGACATTTGAAAAAGTATGTTACCGAGTCCATTAAAAAGAGACGAGCGAAATTGCACGCACGCGAGGACGACACAGATTGCAAATGCACGTCGTACTTGAAAACTACAATTTCATCTGTCGTCGCGTTCATTTAAAGCCGCATAAAGTATTTCTTCGTTCTACGAAGAAGCGTCTAACGACGTGCCTTCCACATACAGACCATTAAAGCGGCCGTGGTCGGCAAGGCGAACGATAAACAAGCGTGGAAAATAAGTCGTCGCTGCGACACAAGAAGCTCGCCAAGATATGGAAAAATGGTTGGGGCCGCGCCTCCTCCTTCTCCATCCCAACCTTCCACGCTACGACCGAGAAAATGACTGACTACGTGTAACCGGTTCTCACGTCGCACGGTTACGTAAGCGACCCCAGAGTCGCCCTGATAACCGAACCACCTTATCTACCTCCGAGCGCTCGATCGGTCAACGTCGACCCTCTTTGTTGCCGGATGTTCATCCAGCCTCGTGATCGTTGTATCCTTACGGCACGCGTGACATTTAAAATTAGCCTCACAGCGTTTCACAAACTAATTAGGCCCGCAATTGTTCGTTGCGGTTTGCACCACATTTGTGCTTTATGTTGCACCGAGAGATAGATAGAGAGAGAGAGAGAGAGAGAGAGAGAGAGAATCACGTATTTATCTTCGTTTTCTAATGCCAAAATGGCCGTTGTACATCGGATCGTAACGTTATGTATCGGCGTTCGTATTAATAAATGCGAATATTTCTGATGCTCGAGACAGAAGCTTTGGTAAATGCCGAATTTCGCACACGCGTGCTTATGTTGCCCAATAAGCCTGGCAATAAACTAGTCGATAATAATAAAAAAAAAAAAAAAAATATTAGGCTTTCGTGCATTACCAACACTTCCCGAGTTTTCATTCTTTGTCTCGAGCTACTCAAAGCATACGAGCTTCGAGATATTTATACACCAACTTGGCAGTAACTTAAACCATGTCGCGTTTACCTTAATGATTTCACGCAAGACATTAAATTACAACGTATATTCTTTTTATGAAATTAAACCGCACGCTCCGTTAATGTCATAATTCTTTTTCATACCGCAAACATGGTTGGGAACGGCCGATGCCATCGCTCGTTAATACACTCGTTAAGTCATCTCCCGCCTTAATCCCATCTAACGTTTTATCCCGTGCAATCATCGAGAGAATCATCGAAGATGACGCGCGTAACAAATGACCATTGAGAATTACTGAGCGCCTAAAGTGAAGCCGACGCACTCGAGGGCCTCCAAGTACATAAATGACAAAGAACCGCAGAGTTAGTTATACGTGAGATTGCGCGCGCGTGCCTCCGAAAAGGAAGGAAGTCCCACGGAGGAGAGAAGCTCGAAAGTCCAGCGACCGCAGTCGTAATGGTCAGCGAAGGAACCGAGGGGATGGAATTTGACGAGCCGTGAACTTTGCCCTTATTACTGCGGCTTCCAGCATAAATATTCAGAGGCGCACCAACATCCCCTTCCTCCCTCATCCCGCAGCCGCCAAGAATCGCGACGCACGGATAAATGGAGAGAAAGTTTTAACAATTTTGCGACCGGCGCAGCCGCCAAACTCGTGGGCGACGACGACCTATCTTGAATAGGTGGCACGGCAACTTTCTTACGCGAGCGAAATAGCGAAGATCTTGTGGGGTGAGTAGTGCGTTTAATGAAGGATGCGGACGAGTCGCGAAAAAGAGATGAACAGGGGCCGTGGCGGACGTCGCGTTTGGATTTTGTGTAACTCGGCACTCTCCTCGCATTTCTACTTTTCCAGGATGTGGCGCATTCATAATCGCGCCCACTGGAAGAGACTTACTTCACTTCCTTATTCTTAAGAAAGACCAGGGCCAAGTTTATTCACAGTGGTTTCCACGGGCGCGGGTGGGGGTGGGTAGCCTCCGATATCTCGGAGACGGAGAAGCCAACAATGGGACGGCGATTGCTACGAGAATATATGTCTGTCGTGTACGATAATTATTGGATTACCGGAGGTTGCTGTGAAGAGAGATAGATAGATAGATAGGTAGGTAGATAGATAGATAGATAGATAGAGTGAGAGAGAG
>NW_011948432.1:1872945-1875630 GCF_000503995.2 Ceratosolen solmsi marchali
GAGAGGGAGAGAGAGAGAGAGAGAGAGAGGGATGGAGGGGAGCGGATGACGGATGGGCGGTGGTTAGGGGGAGGAGGAAGGAAGGAATAAGGAGGATAATAAGCCGACGACTCGTATAATTTACACGCTCGTCGAAGCCGTAGCGATTGCGACAAGACGACGTGCAAAAAGTACGACAACCGAGAGTTCCTTGGTCAAAGTGACGTGGAGCCGACTGCAGGCGAGGGCCGTTAACGGCACGAGAAATAGCCGGACGATCGTGGAAGGGTAGGCAGTAGCTCGGTTGCTGAATTAAAGGGAAGCCTTTGAGGCGCCGTGTATAAGGGCTAAGGACGAAACGGACCGATAAATCGATGCCGCCAGTGTCATTGTTCGAGTGCATATTCGTATTGCATATGCGTATCTCGTTAGCGCGGCGCCAGTTAGCGAACGGAGAATGGATGAGACAGCCAGACGAAAAGACCCTGTCGCTTATCCTCGGACGCCTTATAAATGTCCGCGAGTGAATCGGGATGGCTCAACAGAGGATGGCTCCTCCCACGCCTTCGGCCCTTGAGTTTGGTGCCCAGCAGGTCGGCCAAGCCCATTTTCCAAGACAGTTGCAACTCTTTCAACCTGTCGCGTTGTAGGCGCGTATGTATAGGTCATTACAAATTCTCGTTTCGTCGACGATGAAAGATTTCATTATTATTAATTATTGATTATTAATTATTATTATTAATTATTATTAGTATTAAAATTATTATTATTATTATTATTGTTGTTGTTGTTGTTGTTATTATTATTGCGGCTGGTGTTGCCTCGCTACAACGGAAATGCAATAGGATAGTGCATATTCGATAGTGCATATGTTCGGTGTTAAGCCTATAATAACAAACACATCCAAGAAATTAACTATTAATAAATAGAAACCTCCGTAGTTCTGTTTGTTTTAGTTTTGATGCAAGCAACTTAATTCTCAATGTATAGGAAAATTGTGAAGATTACTCGGTACTGCTGGGTCCTATAATCTCATTTATTATTATTTGATTTTTTTTTATCTTTCATCAATCCCTATGTTTAACGTTAAGAATTTTCGTATGTAATAAAAAGTGAAGTCATTATATGAAGTGAAATATTATGAATGAAATAAACGACTTGTATTAGACATGAAGAGATTTTGTATATTCAAATATTATGGGCTTAATTTCGACAAAAATAATAAATATTTACAGTAAATAAAAAATATATAGATTGAAAATGGCATAAGAACAATATTGTATAATTTTATGATTAATTAATTCAAGGAATATTTAGTTGATTTACTACACACGCCCGTGTGCACGGGCCTATACACACTTTATATATATAGATTGAGTGATGTTTTGCGTTTGAAAGTATCAGGAGACAAGAAGAAGGAATATTGGTTTCAATATTTTCATCAAATTTTTCCATGTGCGCTATATTTAATTCCTTCACCTTTATTTCTAATGCATAGCAAATTCAAAGAAAATTAATTTGTATTTTATAAATATATATAGATTTTGTGGTGGTGGTGGTGTGTGTGTGTGTGTGCGCGTGCGTGTGTGTAGATTATATCGAGTAGCTACGTAATTGCTTAAGTAAACATCGAATGGATCTATACATATTTTGTTGAATTAAATGCAATTTAATAAAACAAAAAGAAAAAAAACAATTGTATACATAAACGTATCGTACTGCCTTAATTTTTTATCGAAAGATGCTTGGCATTATTAGACAGCGTTACGTCACGTCTTTCTGATCTATTCGTTCGAAGGGGAGAACATGCGACAGCAGGAGTATATAGCGTGAAGGAGCAAGTCGTCGACCTCTCGAGTTCCTCTTGTGCTTCTCCTCTCGTGAAATGTGCTCCTTCCCCTATCAACATTTCTCTATTATTTTTTTTACCTTTAGCCTGTCGCTATAATATTTTCTTTTTACTCTCATCCATTCACTTATAGTAACTAATTCTTTTCACGATTCCCCTTTCACCCCTTATCTTTACAACTACACTTTTTATTCTCATAGTTACAAACCGTATCTTTGTACTCAGCGTCCAATCTAAAACTTTGAATAGGTATTATATTAACAATTTACCACATCATCCTCAAATGAGAATATTTGCTTTATCCGCAACTTATGCACTCACAGTTATGAGCAACACGTAGGACCGCGAAAATAATGAGCGTCCATTACGCATCCATTGGGATGATCCTTATCATAACCATGGATGACAGGAAAAGGTATTTTTCTAATAATATAGTTGTATCGCGTGCGCGCGACTACATACGACTACATACGACTACATACGACTACATACGAGACGAAAAAGAGCTCGACAAAGATAATTCGTTACAAAAACATAGGCAGTCCGATCCGCTCGACTTACTGTCACAAATTGGAAAAACCTTAGCTGGCAAGAGATCCTCTACCTCCTCCCTCTCCCATTCGCAGGATCGTTGGAATCTCAGCTGATCTTTTTTATCATTGGATCTTGCGATCAAAGGCAGATCGCCGATGCATCGTCGCCACCGTCATCGCGATTGCGAAGGGTGGCAAGGAAGGAGAAAGGGAGCCGAAGCCAGCGAGGACATGCATTCGGCGCATCGCGGTCTCATCGACTTGTGGATACCTATCCTTTCTCCCCCCCCCCCCAAGAACCCGAGAAATGTACTTGCGTGGCGG
>NW_011948432.1:1875664-1878551 GCF_000503995.2 Ceratosolen solmsi marchali
CTCTCTCCCCCCCCCCCCCCCCCCCAAGAAGCCGAGAAATGTACTTGCGTGTCGAGGGTGTGGTGCTCGCTCGCGGCTCCGGTTTCCAAATGAAATTTGCCGTCGATCATTATATGCTCTATTTATATTTCGACTGCCGTGCGCTTAACAATAAACAATGCTTTCAAGGATTTTTTTATAAGCTATTTCGATTGGACGTATTGATTTTACTTTATGGCAAGATAGCGCCTCGTGCTAACAGAAGATTTTTCCTATTTTCGATTCGAAAGAGTATATCCATCTCACTTTTGTTGAAAACCAACTGTATTTGTTTCTTAAAGAAGAAAAAGAGAAAAAAAGAAAAAAAAACGCTACTAATACTACTACCACCGCTACGTATAATAATAATAATTATAATTATAGTAATAACAACGACAACAACAATACATTAATTTGTTGCATGACTGCAATACGAGTTTGCGGAGAAAGCATGAGATATTTATTTGGTCTCACCCTCGCCGTATTTCATTAATTCGGTATTTATGAATAAAGAAATAAGATTCTATTTTAGATTAGCAAACAGACGTTCCTTTAGGGAGAGAAAACGAAAGCGGCATTCGTGTGCGAGCTTGTTCCAAGAATTATCTTGGACAAGCGACGGTTCGTTCTTTTTTTTTTTTGTTTATTTTTTATTTTTATATTTGTTGTTGGCCAAGTGAATTCAGGCAGGACGGTTCGATTGGCTCATGCGATCTCCAACCGCTTGATATCCTTATAACCATATAATCTTACGGCGTGGCTATGGTCAGTCGCCTAATGACATCGGGAGGGAAAACAATGGCGACTGGAATATTTACCGATCGATTCCGTAGTGCGCGCGCGCGCGGGTGGGAAAAAGCCTCGATAGATAAGAGAACGAATAGCCGAGCGGAAATTCGGCGAAGCGCAGGAAGGAGCGAAATCTTAGATCTTAAACTGCCAGTGCATAAGAGACTACAGTCGATACAAGCCTTTCACACTCGAGAAGAAACAGCGTTTTATAATATATAAAGCTCGAGAGCACGAGCGAACAATGACTTGGACATTCCATTCTTATAGACCTTAACCAGCTTCCTTCGGCGACACTCGGTAGCGATAAGATTTTACACCAATTGTGGGCCTGATTTGAATAAAGGAGAAACGCCGGGTGTAGCGGGTGATGATAGATGTCCCCGGCATTAAGCTCGCACGTGGAGGGAAACGGTAGAGGAGAAAGGAGCGGTGAAAAGATTAAACGGACGCGTTGTTGAGAGAGGTTCGACCGCCGAGGGAATGGCGTTCGTTAAGCACGAAGCTATAAGAAAAGGTCAAGGTGTGTGCCCGTGTCGCGCGTTGAGTCCCGGGCCCCGAGCATCGCGTCTGCATTCTTCCACGTATCGAACCATCGTAATACCAAAGGCAGTAGTAACAGCGGGAGCAGTAGCAACAGCGGGAGCAGCAGCAGCAGCAGCAGCAACGACAACAACAACAGCAGCAGGAGCAGCAACACATTTGCCGTGCGTGATCATCGTCTTCCGGAATGAGGGACATTTTTTGTTAAACGAAACGACGCGGGATGCCTGCGCGTTGGCTGCCGCTTAACGCCGTTCTTTTTGACTCGCACATTTTTAAACCAGTTTCCCGTGGCGCGCCCTTCGATTGTCCACGGTCGGCCGGGGCAAGTGACGACGTCGACATCGGGGACCCGCGGGACTTTGACCCCGACCGAACTTGGCCGACGCTGTTGTAATTGCCCGCGGGTGGAAATTAACAAATAAGAAAGATAGAATAAAAAAAACAGCATCGGCCGGGGAGCAGGGAATGGGAATGGGGTAATTGGAGCGGGGATAAGAAGTTGACACTTTATGTAAGTCGAGCGGAGGTTTAATTAAAGTGCCATTTACGGTCTGGGCTTCGGCACTTGCTAATGTAAATGCGTTTCTCGTTGCTATTCGATTATGTGTTGTATTGTAATTTGAGCTTTATGAAAGTTGGTGGGCGCGTAAGTTGCAGTGGAGGATGCAATGAGTGTAATCGGCGAGTATTGTTATAAGCCAATATATATTAATATTGACGTGGTTAAGTTGAGGAGGCGATAGTGGGTTTTTGGAAGGGTTGTCGAAGAAGTTTAGAAAGTTTGCTTAAAATTAACATTGCCTTGGAGATAATTCTTTGAAATTTCAGCAATATTGATTGACGACGCCTTGGGTTATTAATAATAATAAACTTCACGTCATTACAATAAGATTAATTGATTGCCGGATGGTTGTTTCTTAAAGGGATTTGCAAAGGGATTTTCAGAGAGACGATATTTTTTTCTAGATATCATTTTGATTTTTTAGCCTATCGCTAAAATAATATTATTCTCATCAAATAAATGGGAGACGACTCAATGGAAATTCTTAATTTATTAATAATACTAGGCGTTATTTGAATTTCCGTTAAGTCTCAGGTTACTTTTAAAAGCAACAGTAACAAATATATATATATATATATATATATATACATATGTAAATATGAATTTGCATAATGAAAAACAAGTTTTAACTATTATTTCATTTCGTACTCACTGTAAGGAATATTTCTTGTAATGGTATCGTAAGCTAATTTAAACAAAAAAATATATTATAACGCCTATCATGCAAAATAGGCAACTGTATTCTTGGGAGTCCATTGAAACAGCTACTTAAGTATTTCAACTATTGTGGATTAAGAGGCATAAATGGATTGGAGGCTTTTCACAGACGTCAAAATTCTAAATACTTAATTTTACATAACAACGAAATTATATGTATGATGTAGAAAAATTTGCTTAAAGAATTCTTGTAGAAAATTCATTCGACATGCCCCAAAATATGTTAGGCAGTCTTGTTTGAAAATAATGGCTCGG
>NW_011948432.1:1878564-1887484 GCF_000503995.2 Ceratosolen solmsi marchali
GCCGAGTGAGACAGAGAGAGAGAGAGAGAGAGAGAGAGAGAGAGAGACAGACAGACAGAGAGAGAGAAAGAGAGCGTGCGTACGTACATATGTGCATGATATGGCGATGCGTTGTTTAGTGGGGGAGGGGGAGGGGGGTGGCTGGCAGGCTGGCTGTTTGGCTGGCTGGCTGGCGTGCATCGGTCGCTGGTAATTTTCAAGCGCGAAGCCAGGCATTATTCTTCCTTTTTTTTCGCGCTTTCGTGTAAAGCACATGAGGCAATCATGCGAACGTTGCATTCAAGAGATAGTTGTAAACCCAATTTGCATTTTTCAAGGGGTGAATTGTCGAAATGAACGGCTCGCCCGGAGGAAAAAAGTTTCCTCTTCCACGGTGCTTAAGAGCGGCAAAAATGCGGCGCAGTTGCGTGATTCGACATCAAAGCAAACGATAAAGTTAAATGGATATTGCAGCTTTGGCAGGTGCGCCGTTGTTATTCGAATAATAAAATGCATAAAAGCACCGAATTATTCTGTTCCGTGTTTTTTTTTTTTAATAAATCCTTTGTTGTTTTCATTGCGAAATTAGCTTTATGAAAGACCGATTTAATTTGACGGTTAAAATGAATTTTATTTTATTTTTGGAGCCACAGTATGTTGTTTATTATACGGATATTTATGCTACTTTCTATGCTTTCAGAATTGCATTAAGATATTTTCTTTATAAAAAATTCAAAACCACATTGTGTATGTATATTTGTTATATCGAAAGCCTAGAAAAGCTATAAAAAAAAAAAAAGTAAGAAAAAAAAAAGCTTGATATTAAACAGATGACAATTATCCGATATGCTTTTTGTGATTCTTTCAGCTATTTAGTAAGAAACATTTATAATACAAGATTTTGTACATTTTAGACAATATAATTTGATTTGGTTTAAGAATCCGAAGAATAATCAACCATACATACTCACTTTATTATAACGTATATCTTCAAATTTTAAGAGCATTCGGAATGTTATTCAATAGTGTAAAATATCATCATGCGTTTAAAAAAAAAAAATTCTATATTTTCTTAATTACCTAAGTCGTGGATCTAAGGCTTTTAGTTGAATTTAATTAATAATATTGATAAGTTATGAGTGAGTGAGGTAGATTTTAATTCAATATTAAATATTTAATAAAATGATTCATCGTAAAGTACATTTGGCATGTTTCCCGTATCGTCGATGTGCCAATTACTTGGTGTTGATTGATAACTATGGCCTTCCTTTAATTTTACTTACACTGAAAAATGACATTATAGCGCGGCTATATCTTTAAATAACGTTCGACTCATAATTTATGTATTTAATTCGTATATTCGGAATGTCTCTGTTTTGAAAACATTAAGAATCTTAGATGATATTTGTGAAGCATAATTTAATGAAATATTCTGGAAAACTACTTAGCATTTTTAGACAGTCCTATATATATATATATATATATATATATAGGATATCGTATCACGCTACATACGATTACATATGAATATGCATAAATAAACGATATAAAAATATATTTCAACTAGTTTTGAATAGTCCAGAAAAATATTTTAAGAAGCGAGCAACAACCCGTCCACTAGACTTTTGATGCACACTTAATTATGAATTAGAGTGAAAGAATTAGATGCATAAAGTCACGTTTTTAACAAGCAGTGTCTATTTAATGTAAAGTATACATTTGGTACGTACATACATTTACAATATATTCTACAAATAGATGAATTTAATAATCCACTTTGAATATTATAATTTTATTATTATACACTATTTACAACTACGCCTAACCTCATTATAGCTATAGTATGAAACATGCCATTATAATTAATCTTAAATTCATTTATTATCCTAATATTCTTCGTAAAATTGCTTAATGTGACTCTTGTTATTATTATTATTATTATTATTGTTATTATTATTATTATTATTTTATTCGTTGTATTTTTATTTGAGTGAATTACATTTTTTGATAAATTGAAATAAAACATTGAATTTTAATATTACTGCAAGTTTTTTTTTTTTGTAAGTCAAGTATCGTATTACATAGTGAGCCAAATGTATTTTCAGTTATGGAATTCTGCAAGTTGAGCGTACAGTGTGAAAGTTCTAGTTTTAGAAAGTATCCGAGTTTTCGCACTTTTTACACTCAGACTTTACGCTGAATTATCATTTGTTTGTCGGTAAAGTAAATTTCGTCGAAAACCATTATTAAAATAAACGAATACAGCATCACACATCTTCCGACGAAATTCAATAGATACACACGCACTCACGCATTAAAAACATAAGCCCAGAAAAAGATTTGGAGCATTTTATGATGGTCAAACGTTATTATTATTATTATTATTATTATTATTATTATTATTATTATTATTATTATTATTATTATTATTATTATTATTATTATTCTGCATACAACATTATCAGAGTGCAGTGGGACTCGTGCGATTTTCCCGCATTCAAAAATTATATAAATTCGAGTACAATAGTTTCATTTAGAATAGATTTACGGTCTACTTAGAGACTAATGCCATTTCCCTTACAGTGGATTTTAAGGTCGTGAACAAAAATACAGTTTGAACTAGTGGCTTGGGTAGAAAATAGACTGTAGAAGAGATCCACGTGACCAATAGCGTGGTCATGCAAATTCCAAATATATATCACACATCCGAGAGTCGCATTTAGAAGTGAAATTATTACAAGACAATTCATTAAACATTCTATTTCTATTAGTACATCAATAGGATAAATATTTCATAATTCTTAGACAATATACTTGGAATAATACAGCAATTTTCAATTATACTACCCACATTTCATTGCTATATGGCCAGCAAACCATTTGTTAACATGTCTGCACATTAATAATCCAGCATCTAAGCGAATGACGAATAGTTACTTCATTGCTAAATGCCTGCTATATCCCATTTACAATTAAATTTGGTTAGAGTACTGCCTTGCCCTTTTTATTTATTATTATTCGAGAAGCACCGATTCCCTTCTCCTTAAGAACTCGCGAGATTAAAACGTTACTTTTTATGAGTAGAGCGTCATTGGTATGGGGTAACATTGAAAAAGCCTTACTTATGGCATCGACAATTTCTCGGTTGCGGCTTTCTATTTTTGAACCTTTTCGACGAGCCCCTGTTAACATTCGACCTTTCATACCGAGCGATCATTATTATGCCTTTCCAGTCGCGAAATGCACAGGCTTCGATAAGAAAAAAGTGCTGGGCAAGGGGAAGTGGGCGGTGTTGGCGGGGCGAGTGGCGTGTGAAATCGTCGAGGCTGCTACGAGATTAACCTTCTTGTCCTTTCGCACACCGCAGGCTGTGACATCGAGTTGCCAAGGAAGGTTAAAGCCGATGACGAATGTGAGCGGGCCTGATAATTTTTAGCGGTCGGGGCAAAAGTGGCGTGGCACGCAGTCATTGTTGGCCGTCGGTAGCCGTTTTGAAAAGGGGAAGGAAAATCAATTCAGCCCTCGCGCGCACTCGAGCTAGACCGTTTCACCGGCGCCATCCAGGAAAGTCCTTTCGGGCATGTCGGCCTCGGAGCGCCCGAAGGTACGACAGCCCTCGGACGTACGCGGAGCGTGACGTCTGTAACTGCTTTATTTAAAAAATTCCGCATTCTCGGCGCACGAGCCACCCACCCAAGGGCCGACGGAGAGGCTTTCCTCTCGTATCCGTGACAGACGGCGCGCGGAAAATTCCTGCGGCGCGACGAATTCCTCAGGGAGCGATGGCGACACCGCGAACCGACTCTTTTACACGCGCACCTACTCCAAGACCATCCTCTTCCGCTACCTCCCCCTTTCCCCTTTCTGTGCCTAGATGCTTAATTGACACCGCGTCGGCTAGTCTCCCCTTTGCATAGAATTCTCATTACTTAGGCCAGAAAGCCTTCCTATCCATGGTCCGACAATGAATCGTCCTCGAGGCTGGAAAGTCCAGGCTGACAGTTTTGTTGTTATTGCGTACTGAAGTATTCGCTGTCCTTATATTCCAATTAACAATTGCATTTTTTTTTTGTTTGTTTCAGGTGAGTACCGATTACTGCGCGATCGTTGTCGCGAATTCGTTCGCCCCGGTGTTCATGTGAGTTAAGTGGTTAGCGAGAATCGAAAAATGGAGCAAATTTGCTGGATTCCTTGCTAATGTTTTCTTCGTATTTTTATTTTTTATTTTCTTTTCCATCGTGATTTGTCGCTGATATACGTCGTTTCTCTAGATAAGATTTTTACATAATACTCGAGACTACCACGATCGTTCCGACGTACATTTCGAATAAATAAAAGCGTTAATCGAAGTAGCGTTTAAATTACGATGAAGAATTCCCTTAACAAATATGCAAATTTTGTATTCCCTTAATTGCAGCGTGACATTTTTACCGCTTCATTGATTCAATCTGGCGATATGTCAAATTCGTTATTCCATTCATTTCAATACGGCGTGGCATGCGAAATGTCAATGTGCATCTTTTGACATTTGAAATAATATTTATTTTGAAAATAAAAATGATATACGTAGATGGATGGTGTGTTGTAGTTCCGTGACATTCCCTACATATCCTGTACGATCATACAATTATGGATGCCAAAGACTGTGGCACACTCGATCAAATCGGACATTATTTATCAAAATGATGACCTTACCCTTAAGCCTTAAGTCCTTTATGTCGCCGTTGTCATACGATTGTCTCTCGAATGAGCAAAACTTGCGTTTACGGGTAGAATATTTAATCGCGCGGATGGGAAAAATTACGCTATCCGATACATTAACTCCCTATCGTGGAGGATAGACGCGTCAATTTCACGTCGGTCCAGGGCTCCTGCGATATCTGCCAACAAAGCTTCCATTTATTTGCGCAATCACAGCCGCCGCCTGATAATCACGGATAGCGGTCGGCTGTTCCTGTAGGTGGGTATGAGCGGTATGGGGAATGGTAGGAGGAGGGGAGGAGGAGGAGGAGGAGGAGGAGGAGGAGGAGGAGGAAAGCGCATTCTGGTAATCGAGCGTGCACGAGGAAGCAACTGGACCATGGTGTGCTACTGAAATCGGCCGCGGGCGCATAAATATAAGCGACTCACCGCGACACTTGTCACGAATCGCTATAAGCCCCGTAAAATCGATGCGTTGTGGGTGAAATCCTGTCCGGCATTAATTCAAGCAGTTGGAAAAGTCGATTTGGTAGGGAGTGGGTGGGGTGGAGGAGAAGGATTAGGTTAATCGTTGGGAGGTATTGTTGCTGCTCGTTACATTGAGTTCGACGAGCATCGCGATGCCTTATTAAAACGAGAGCGACAGAGACTGAATCTCCGCGTCGACCTCTCCAGCGCTCCTATGGCTATTTGGCATCTTGAACGATACTCGCATTTCCGCGAAACTTGGCGCAGGTCTAAGATGAATTCTTAAGAGGATGTAATCAGCAACTCGCATACACACTTTTACATTCCGAAATTTCTTCCATCTCTCAATAAATCCAAAGCTTCTTATAGCTCCTTAATAATGACAATGCGAGTCTATGAGCTTTTCACTTTTTGCATAAATTCTAACAATATTAAATTTTAATCCATTTAAATCCACTGTATTTGTAATTTTTATAAGTCTCGTTACCAAGTGCGCATAAAAAATATATATATATATACGGAGATGTTGAACGAAACATCAAAGTTACGTCGATTATTAAATGTCCAGGTGAATTATAAATTGATTATCTTTATAGCCCGCCCGATTAGCCCGTAATTTATAGGTGCTTTTAAAGAAAATCTTATCGAATAAATTATTCATTCACTCGCAACTTTTGTTTACATTCATAACGAATGTTGATTGGCCGTATGTATATGAGAAGAGCGACGTTACCTCTTGATAAAAATTTGCCACTCACTTGGCATACAATATTCGACGTATATATTGTTGCGTTGAGTTCATTGAGAAGAGCAAATATGGGGGGGGGGGGTTGGAAAAAAGATGAAGTCTAGTTTTATCGTTAATGCTCATTATGTTAATCGGGAACGGCAGTTTTATGTTAAAAATTATAACACTTTGAGGTCTCTTAATTTTGAGTCTCGATAAATCAACGATAAAGATTAACACTGACACTGTAACTTGGTTTCTCCAGATTAATCTCGTAGTCCTTTGCATATCATGACGTTCACTCGGCAAATGCGATTATTAAACGAAAGTCGTGTTATTTATCTCCGAGGGCCCACTCGCTCTTTGAGATTTGTTGCGAGGAGCCGTGACACAGAGAGATAGATAGATAGATAGATAGATAGATAGATAGATAGATAGATAGATAGATAGATAGATAGATAGATAGATAGATAGATAGATAGATAGATAGATAGATAGATAGATAGATAGATAGATAGATAGATAGATAGATAGATAGATAGATAGATAGATAGATAGATAGATAGATAGATAGATAGATAGATAGATAGATAGATAGATAGATAGATAGATAGATAGATAGATAGATAGATAGATAGATAGAGAGAGAGAGAGAGAGAGAGAGAGAGAGAGAGAGATCTAATGAGGAATTCTCTGTGTCACACGATGATGCTAATCGAATTAATTACACGTGCAAACTTTTTTCGGATCTATTCGCCCATCATGTTTTCTGCGCCATCTTCCGGAGATATTAATGCCTATTTTTTGTTTTGTTTTTTTAAAACATTTTTCGTCTCTACGAGATTCAACTAGGTGATATTAGTTTTCCAATTTTTTTACTCAACGATACTTCCCACCTCCCTGCGCACCATCCTGTACAGCTCTTATTCCAATAATAATTTTATACAGAATTTGCCTCTCGTCGTTCATTTATTTTGTCTTTCGGTCGAACACTGCAAGCAGTAGTATATTTTCTAAAAGTTAGAAGCGAGAAATCTTTTAGCAATTTAGAATTCTGTACCATCATTCTGGAACGCCAGACAGACGCGCAGCTCTCGTTACATCACGCTCATCGTTACAACGCAACGCAATAATAACTTTTGTTCAAATCGTATTTCTCACGTCAATCACCGCTTTTTATAGATGATCGTTCTCCCGTAGTTCGACATGCTGCCGATCCCGATCCGATCATAATTTTTAATTATAAATGCGCCGTGCGAATTGGAATGGCGGATAAGGGAAATGCAATTTACAAACTACCGCGGCAGAAGATGTCTAAGGCTCGAAATTGCATTGGGGAAAGCTATTCGACTTGCGCGCCCAAGATCAATTTCAATACTCGGTTCATTTTCATGCGTAGCTGCGTTTTACGTAGGACATTACTCAATCTATCCCAAACGCGGCCAAGGTGCTTCCCCAATCTAAGGCACTTATGAAATATTTATGGGGAAAAATTGAGAAAAAGCGGCTATAGGCGGGGGGGGCCTCAAAATTTCGTACGTAGGATTCGCATTAAGTGACGTCGCTGGAAGCGGTCGGCTTTGATTTATTCACTCCTGGGTGTATGCTTATATAAGCCAATATCTCTCGCAAGGTAGATCTTCTTGCCTCTCGCGAGCCTTTGCTTCGAGCCTGAGAATGCAATACGTGGCGAGGCTTGTGAAGCGGAGACAGAGAGAGAGAGAGAGAGAGACAGAGAGACAGAGAGAGAGAGAGAGAGAGAGAGAGAGAGAGAGAGAGAGAGAGAGTAGGACAAACAGATAGGAGTGACGGAAGGAAGGAGGAAATATTGGTGGGCATCAGGTGTAACAGGCAGATTTTACAATAATACTTTATTTTTTCTTTGTTTTGGTCTAGAGGATCCACCACCCCTCCACTTCCCAATTGCTCCCGCATCGGTCGCGATGCGATAGTACTTGTATCTACTCTATCTTTTTATCAATTCATGCTTCGATAATCTTCAAACTCTAAGACCTTGGGACCTTTCTTTATCGAGAATCTAACGTTTAAATGCCTATGTGGAGTATTGTGTCGGAGAAGGGCAAATATTTTATTAAATTTAACGATAAAGAAATATAATTGAATTGAAGTATAATTGAATTGTATGAAATTGCTCGTATAGTCGATATGAATGTGTAGTGTGTAATGTTAAATAAATAAGGGTCGGTTTGGCAATACGGGCAGGTATTTTGAAAACTCAGCTCTGCTTGAAAATTCCGACGTTTAATGAAGAAATTCGGCGCATCGTAAAATGGAGATAAGGATAAGCTGGGGAACTGCGGTTAGATGTAATAAGGTGACGAGAGTATCAAAATTTGCTTCTTATGCCACTCTATTTGCGTTAAGTAGCGTATTACTGGAAAAGCTCGGGATGAAGTATGCCCAGCGGTGCGAAAGCAACGAGAGTCTCTAATTTGAATTCACGGAGCTCTACGGAGGTCGTTAGCGAGAGGAAAGTGCTGACAGATTATATATAATAAATAAAAGACAGGACTTTAAAGAGCACGGAACGACGTAAGCGAGCAATTTAAAAGTGATCGATCAAGCGTTGCCCTCTCCGCCACGAGCATTGTCAGTCATACAAATGATGAAAATTCGCGGGCTCGAAAAGATCCCGGAAGGACCCTCATCGCGGAAGTTAAATGACATCGAAATGACATTCCGTAGTGTCGCTCTCATCCTCGTGCCTCCTCGTGCCCTCCCATCCGTTCCGGCTAACTCCTCCGAACGGATCTTCGCAATTCCGTCAACTCTGGCATACGGGGAATAATAGTGAGGAAAGTCGTTGACTTCCGGGGTAGGGTAAAGGCGTGTGGCGGTCGTGTGTGGTTGGTTACAAGGTGATCGGGTAGAGGGGTGGATGGCAGAGGAAGTTATTGCATTTCCCACCCAGTTTTCACGGTTTGTTTCGCATTTATTTTAGCGACGTCTTCTCGGCGCGTCTTTTTCCGTCAGACCGCTGGACCGTGATTTACAGCTTGGCGCGTTCGGAACTTTTTTGACACC
>NW_011948432.1:1887530-1888931 GCF_000503995.2 Ceratosolen solmsi marchali
CGCTCTTCCGTCCCGTCGACTTTACCGATTTCCGCCGGCTGAGCAAGAGCATGAGAAGACTCGCCGAATCATAAACCATGATGCACGCCTTTCTTACTCAAGCTCGTCTATCCCAGTCGGCGCCCCCTCTCTTCCGCTCGACAACAGCGCGTATCTTTACTCCGAGCGGAAGGAAGCCAGCAACAAGATAACTTTGCCGATGGTTTTACTTCGATCTCTGGTTTTCTGAATTTCCTGAATCCGCGGGAAAGGATGGCGGAGCGAACAACTGCTTCCGAGCCAATAGCCGAGGGATACATTCTGCCGCTCTCCTCTCGTGCAAAATCCTTCGCGAAGATAAGCCATTGGACTTAGTAGCATTGCCGAGGGTATTATCGTATTTGCTAAGCACCGGGTCACGAATTCTCGAGGGCTGATTTTCAGGTCTATGATCATCTCAGGTATAATGTGGGCATTTCTGAAACAGCCGCTCAGCTAACCGACTATTATGTAACTACCTGCGCTTAGCTTGGATTACCTTATTTCTCCGTTTCTATTATTCAAATGATTAGTCTAATAATTACCAGTATTGTTGTTTATTATTACGGTCCAATGTCAATGATCGGCAATGTTAGCGTATTACGACAATAATGAGGCGACGGCACGACGTGCGCAGCCCTTTATTCATTTTTTTTTTCTTCTCACTAATATTCTTCTTTTTTGTTCTTTAATTTATTCTTTTAACGCCACCACTAAACGCAGTTTGATTAATTTTTATTCTTTTGCCATAAACGACAAGGGAATAATGAATGCGTACTGACTGGATTACGCTCGGCTGAGAATTTCAAGACGTTTAATGAAATCGTATCGCGTATCTCTTTTGGCGTTTACCGCCTCCTTAATTTGAATACTTTGCACTTGGTTGATAGGCCATAAATAGTGTTTATTAAATCGTCTCTGCGAAAACTTTCGATCGTAAAATGCCATTGAATCATAATGCCGACAAGACAATCGGGCGACATTTAAAAATATTAATTTCGTAAAGCAATAATTTAGGAAATGCATTTTAGGTTACACTTCTCACCTTGCCTTGTATTTCCATATAAATTTTCAGCAAAATGTTGAGATAAAAATAGCGTGTTCGTGAATGTCATTGGTATTTTGTCAAATTCATCGTGGGCATTTATTTAAACACGTGCAGTAAGTACTTACCCTACTGCGCATGCACACGGCTCACGGACCAGAAATATTATAGGAAGAGCAAGCAGTTGCTTAAAGCTCGCTATTCTATACTTTGCTCTTGATGAAATCTTATACTCCCCTAAACCGTCGGGTCTTTGTAAGGATTGAATCGGACAAAGTACTGGCACTGACAAACATAAACCTTAGTTGGAGCAGGCCCCACTCGGCTAACCCCAGGCG
>NW_011948432.1:1888960-1948947 GCF_000503995.2 Ceratosolen solmsi marchali
CTCCCCCCCCCCCCCCCCAGTGCTTTATTTATGAGAAAAGTGCGTTTGAACGGGAGCAGTGTGCTTGTCCCGTCATTGAAAAAATTAACTCGCTCGAGGCTTCCACAATTCTCTCCTCATAAATTTCTCTTCCTCCCATGGATTATTGATGCGGCAAGGCTCGCAAACAGCGTCACGAGCAATGAATACACTTTAATGACCTCGAGCGCGGTGCGCGGAGCACGGCAATTTGCCCACGATCCTACAAGCGCCTACGAAAATGTTCATTTTCTTTCTGCAAAGGCGCTCATCAAGTTTTAAAATCGAGAGTGGGAGTAGTCTCGCCGGTGAAAATGCCAAATAGCCTCAAAGATACTTATTAGCGTTCATTGTAGCCGAGGTAGTAGCAGTAGTCGCTCCAGCATCTCACTCCAAGGGTGACAAACATTGCCGGGATTATTAAACCGTCTGTGCTCGTACCGCATGCCGCCATTTATCTTTGATTGATCAGCGTCGCGGCTGTTGGCTTTGCCACCGCTGATCAGCCCTGCTGCTGATGGCGGTGGTGATGCTGGTGCCACCGTGGCAGTTACCTAATGGGAATTCCGGCTCCTTAGGCGCAGTATAGAGGAAATTTGGCCGAAGGTCCTATATAGAAAATGTGGCCTATATACGCTGGCTTGCGTCTCTCTATTGGCGCAGCGAATCGAATATACTCGGCTCTATGATTTATTCCCATTGCATGGAAATTTCATGCGTCACGTCGTCTTGTGAAATGGGTGCTTTTGTCTCGCGAAATATCACCGAACGGCTCTACGTTCTTCTCGCTCCCTTCATCGATCCCCCACACCCCCACCCACCCCCACCCACCTTCATCACCCACCTTCATCACCCACCTTCATCACCCACCTTCATCATCCACCGCACCAATCGATTCCGAATGAAATTATTTATCCTATTTCACTAACAAGTGGCCTCGTTGAACAATGCCGGGGTTTCGGGCGGAGCACAGCTCGTTGCGAATGAATCGATAACAATTGCCGCATAATCATTACTTTTTCACTTTATGACCTCCGATACTTTTAAGCCGTTTTCATCATTTATTGCCGGATTCTCATATTTTTATCATGATGTTGTCAAATTACGGGACCCCGACTGTGGGATTGCGCCGCGCGACTACCGATAAACTTGGACTTACGAAACTTGCAGTGGTGGTTGTGCCTTGAAAAACGGCTGTGGAATGTAGAATATGAGGGAAGAGGCGATTCACGGTGTTAGTTCCACATGTACTTAATTGTCATCGGATTTCAATGACTTTATGTGCTGGTGCTGGAATTTATTGGGCAAATATTTGCAAAGTAAGCAAAACGGGATACGAGATCTTTTACTACGGTAATAAATTAAGGACTGTCTTTATCGAATTCGCCTCCTTTTTCGTTCTTCATTCGTTCGAAGCTTCTCCATTTTACGCTTACGCCTAGCGCGTATCTCCTATTCACGCAATCCTCCTCCTCGATAAGAGATTACGCTTTATTACGAAGACGATTGATATTCAATCAGCGTTACTTTGGTTGCGCAAAGCGCGAGGTCTAAGCGCCTTTTTCAACGACTAACTTGACTTTTTGCGATCTTGAGCGGCTTTAGCAGTGGATCTGTTATTATAATTAACAGGATATATCGACAGTATTTCATCACGATGGGGGGTGAACGCAATATTTTTGCAAAGCTGGATATTGATAATTATTCTCATGAATGCTCATATTGAGCATTACTAAAACGAAAGAGATAGAGAGAAATATATATATATATATATATGTAGGGGGTACGGGTAGAAGAGAAATAAGAAAGGATATGCTCGAGGATTCTTGTCTTGGCTATTTTGTTCCAGTACAATAAGGATCTTTTTCCCAGCGTCACTTTTTCAGCTCTTTTCATTCTGCATTGGCGAGATGAATCGTCGACGTCTGAAGAGCACCGCGCTCAATCCGCCTAAAAGCCACGGGAAAAAACTCCGTACGTCGGGTGAGCTCTCGTTGCTGTTTCAGGGTCTTAGGAAAGAAGGGGAAGGGGAAACATGTCTAGGCAGAGGTTACAGTCGCGTGTCCGCGGCATTTTCAGACTCGACTGACTGGCCGCGCGGAAATCAGTGCCGTTAGTCGCCAGTCAACTGTCCTACCGATGCTTGGGGTACTCTCGTCCCGCTCCTCTTTTCTTCTCCCTCTTCTTTCTAATTGCATATATAGTATTATTCCAGTCCGAGTTCCTTTCCCATTACCCTCTGTATGCTTTTCTTTCCGGAGCCCGGTGTCACCTTATCTCTCCCCGACTAGTCAAGTGGGCCGGGGATAGCCGTGTTCTGGTTTCCACCGGGAAGAACTGCTGTCCTCGAACGTGTTCCTTTCAAACTTCTTTCCCGTATAAATCTAATTAGCTGTCAGGCCACTCGGCTGCACCGGATTAATTGAATTAAAATCTTCGAGCTACTGCCTAAACGGACATTTTTAACACGCAACCCAATATTAAAGTGATACTCCCGCAAATTAAATTACTCGCATTATCCGAATTAGGATAATTGTTTACTTAAGCTCTGCTGATATAATTGAGACGAGTTGTATGTGCGATGCTGGGCACGAGCACGAGAAGTTTTACGTCTTTGAATAAAACTTGCTACGGCTAACTTCTAGATAAATAATTGATACAATAATAAATACCTGCGTATTAATGCGAATGATATTGTCTAATAGCTGTGGAGGGGAGTCGGGTGGGGAATAACCAATGATTAAATTATGAAATCAAATTTTATGCATTATTTTTACATTACCGATGTTCTTTCTTTCTTCAGATTATTTATACGATTCATTTGAGAATGTAGAAAAGTTCAAGTAATTTGCAATCCCTTGGAGCTATTTGTTTTACGACGTAACGTGTTAGTTAATTAAAGACGTTGAGGTTTAACGTAAGAAAATTATTAAATTGGCATAAGATAATATGACGTTGGATGTCTATTGAGACATTAAAGTCGATTTCACAATAATGAATATTACTGTACGATTCAATTGTTATTTAATATCGGCTAGCGTGAATCAACGATCGTAACAAGCATCGGGACGTTAAACAGTTTAGAAAATTCAATTAATTAACAATATAAAAATTTTCCAGTAATGTTATAGTGAATATTTATTATGCCAGTGATTCATAGTAATGAGACTAATGTTTGCTATTACGAAGAATTTAATTGTTTGTACAAATCAAAAAAAAAAAAAAAAAAAAAAAAAAAAAAAAAAAAAAAAAAAAGTTTCATTCGCTTTAGTATATACTAAAAACTATTGTAAAATTTTTATTTATTCACGATTACGGAAATTGAACAATTATTTCGCAGGTACAGGTAGTATGAAGTTGTAAATTTCATGGGTAAATTCATGTTGTAAATTCATCATTCGGATAATTCAATTAGAAAGCGAATTAGAGAGCGAAGATAGTATATTAAATTCAGGAAAATACCGCTCAATTAAGGATTTAAAGAATATTTGACTATCGCAAACTTTGAATGTTAACAAAAACTCGAATACGCGAGTTCATCTTCCACGATGATTTCTGTTTTTCTCAGTAATTACCGATAATCTCTCATCGTCCATTTCGGAAAATCACCAACACTTAGGTACAAATTTAAAAGTCAAGTAGCACTTAATCACAAGCTGACGTTTTCACTCCCCCGTCGATAATCTTTCAATCTTGCTTTCCATGAACTAAAAGGCAAAGTCTTACGAGCGAAACATCACCATCTTCTTCATTGTGTGCGTTTGTGCGTGTGTATCGCTATCTATGCCTGTCATTATTCAATTTTGCCTTGAGACTGGCTGGCTGCTGCTCCACTTGCAACTAAAATTCGTGCCGATAAATCATGCTACCCCACGTGGCTGACGACCATCTTGATCGACAGGGCCAGCGTTCAAGGGGGCACCAAGGAAACGCATCGCCAATCGCTCCTTCAGCGTTATTACAAAAGGACCCAAAGACTCGTCTCGAGATAAAAGTGGCGATGATAGAAGAGCGAGGGGAGCGCAGATACGTAGGAAGAAGAATCGCTGAACCGGCACTTACCGACCTTATCCGTCGTCCTTTCGAGGCGCTTGCTCGCGTCCCTCGACAGTCGTAATCGACGATGACGACGACGACGACGAGGATTGGCTCGGCGAGCTTCCCGAGTAGGGTATAGCGAGCACCCGGGAAAACTCGATTGAATCTCGCTTGGCTGGTAGTGCAAAAGAGATTTACAGGGCGCGTCGCTGTTTAACTCATATGGAGTCTGATTTTCCCGTACGCTCGTTCCAGTCTTCTGCCTCACTCCAGTTTTCTTTGTCTATTGCGCGCGGGTGCGAATGTCGCTGGCACTCGAGTCACGCGCGGCCTCGGCGAAACGCTTTGCCGAGTGCCGACTGACGTCCTTTGAGGGCACGCGCACTTTCTTTGGTTCTCTCGCTACGTGGAAAATCAAGCGCCAGGCTATGGTAGGACAATTGTCAGGTGAATAAAGTTCATGCTCCTGGTGAGTTTACTCTCGGAGTTGAATCGCCTCCATATTCGCGAAATAATAGTACCTCGAGTACTATACTCGGGCTACAGCTTAAGGCCGATATTTATTTTAAGGTTAAGTGACTTAATCTTGTCGTCCAATACGAATTAGTGGAGAGCACCTGTTTTGCGCCAAAGCTTTTTTTTTTTTTTTTTTTTTTTTTTTTTATATATCCCCCATAATTTACGCATGCATTAAGATGAGAGAGAGAGAGAGAGAGAGTATGGATTTATGCGATTTGTAATGTTATTACTCTCTGAGAAATAATGCTGATCGTATGATCAAGTGTTATATTTGCCCTCGCATCGTAGATAAAATTACTATAAATTGGATAGGATAAATTCTTGGCAGTTGAAATATTTTGCGCCATGTCATTTTTATCCCCACGGCGGTATATGGGCTCGCATAAAATCCATGACAGATCGCGTAACTTCTAAAATAATCCAGTGTAATATAATCTAGTGGTCGTATCTTCATTTACCGTTTTTCTCACTCTGCTAACCCTAGGCATCTAATATCCATCGCCATAAGCTGGCATGTTAAAATCGCGGGAATCGACGCGGAACGGGTGCTTGAACCCCGTTTGCGTATAACTACTGTAGCACCTCCTTCTTGCTTCTTCTTTATCTCTCTCTCTCTCTCTCTCTCTCTCTCTCTCTTTCCGTTTTCCACTCTTTTCGAAGTATGGTGTCGGGAGAAAATTGCACTGCTCGGCCCGTAAGCGTCCCGAGGAAACGCACGATATATGCACGCACTTCTCGCGCCTTGCGGTTTTTGATGAATGACCCGCTCCCGTCGTATAAAGATTCCGAGAATTGAAAAACGGGATTCCTCTGTGCTGTTGGAGTAGGCAGTGGAAAAATTACGGTGCTCGCTCGCGGAATATATTTCGACGCAATTTGTCGGCGGTTTATGGCTCTGGGTTCTCTTTCTTCGGTTGAATCATATCGAGAGAAGCTGAAACCTTCGTTTGGCAAGATGAGTTTTCTCTTTTTTGCTTATAACTTTTCAACGATGCATGTGCGCGCGCGCGCGCGCTTAATCTTTATGTTACCTTTACTTTTATGAGCGTATCGTTGAATCGTTTCAGGCATAAAGTCTTAACCCCTCGTCCATAAGTTTCATCATTTTTTACATCGAAGCTTCTTCTAATTTCTTGTTTCTCAAGCAATTATATCTTAAACATTTTTAAACTTAAACAGTAAAAGAGCTTATTATTGGAAAATAATGATAATTGTTATTGTCGAGTGTTAGTAATCGTTGAAATTTATGGCTCTAATGCGCGATGGGTTCGTTACTCGGAAATCCCTTTACCAAGACATCCCAATCATATCTATTAGAAGATATTTATATGTTTGTTAAGTTACTTATTCCCGGATTATTGGGAAATCAGTCTGAGAAGAATTTTTTTAAATATTGATTTTAGAATATTGCCTCTGTTATATTCTCCGTAATCTCTACGATGCTCAATACTTCCGTACAATCCGCAGTGGTCGAGAAATTAAACAAACGATCCTCCAAATTTCCTACAATCTTATCAAAATAATAGAACACGAGGGCCCACGTATTCGTCCACAATGCCACGATAAATTCAATACTAAAACGATCTTGCTAAATTATTTGTGACTAAAGCAGAGCCATTCGTAAAATATACTCACAACGTTGCAATTATTCTGATTGTATTCACGAATACACTTAGCGAGACGTATTACAAGCATAAAATAGCGAGTACGTGGCTACGTAAGCATAATAACGATTTATCATCGTTATATGCTTCTGCAAATCATACGGAAAACAGACACTTGAGCTTCGCGTCAATCATTTTCCGCGCATCTTCTACAAATAGCTTTAAAAAAAAAAATTCTCTCTCTCTCTCTCTCTCTCTCTCCTGAGAATGTTCAATTAATTCAAAGCGCACATAAATATATAGAAAAAGTGGGGACTTAGTGATGGACAACGGGCGCGACTAACTTGTAATCACTTTGCTCTACCGCGTAGCTCAAAATTCTTGACGCACTTTCGGTGCCACGCGACACATTTGGCCTGGCCCATTCGTTGCGCTCGGCTCGCATTCTGCCGTGTGCGCTAATAAATTGCGCATCGATCTCCGCGCCGTGAGCAGCTTTGAAATATCGCTGACTAAGTAGAACTTATTACTCGGCTTACACAATCGTGCGACCGGGCGAAAGGTAATACTTATCTCTCGCTGTTTTCATTATTTGCTTAATACACACCGCACTCTGTGGGAATAAGTGCACGAGTTATTTTTCTTTTCTGTCTTGTTTCTTCTATATTTTTTTTCTCTTCTTCTTCCAACTCAAGGATTAACCAGCCGCATTAGTTTAGCTGTTACGTATTCGCAGAATTTGCCGATTGGGCACGTCTCGCGCGTTGCTCAATGTCCCATTTTGTGCGCTTAGTAATGATTTTTGACAGGCTCGATGCCACTAAGTGTTTCCAGGACTTAATCGCACGGTACTGCTTTTTCTCTTTGTCTGTCTGTCTTTCTGTCTATCTGTCTGCCCACCCACCTCTCTCACTATATAACGAAATTTAACGAGGCGTTTGTAAAAAGATATTTTTCTTCTACTACGACGGCCATTGGCACTGTTACTACTACTACTACTACAACTGTTACTGCTGCTAATATCATCATGACTATCACCACTACCACCACTACCACCACTACCACCACCACCACCACCACCAGCAGCACTACGTCCACCGTAGTCGTCGACGTAGTCGTCGTCGTCGTCGTAGTCGTCGTCGTCGTCTTCGTCGTTTTCGTTGCTATCTCATGATGTTTCCTGGTAATTGTCTTCGTCTTCCTACCATCATCAATATTATTTTTCACTACTCGTATAACATTGTCTCGTAATGTAATTTATCATCTCCATATAGAAAGTATATAATCCAACGGTAATGCGGGATTGATCTTTAATTATAAAGATATGAGCGTTCATTACTTTTTTCGGTCGAGTGGATGTTTCAGTTTTTCGCCCGGTCGATAGTTACAAGAGAGAATAGTCGTTTCTACACTATCCGAAAAAAAGTCTAAATCAAGGAAATGATATTTATAAATTATTTCTATTCCGCAATGAAATTTCACTTGAACTGTCGTATCATATATGCCATGAGTTTGGCAAGAGTAAAGCTTTGCATTAAGCTACGATGTTACAGTGAAATTTGACTTTGTAATAGGTGATATGTTCGCATGCGCGTTTGAGTGTGTAAAGTACTCGAGGAAGAATAATGTTCCAGGAAATAAGAGTGGAAAAAAATTTCGATCTTTAAATTAAATAAAAATGCAGGCAGGCATAAGAAACATAATTAAGAGAGAATGATTCATGTTGTACAAGTGCATCATCGACGCTCTGCATTTATTCTTCGGTGCAACAATTTCTCCGAGCCATACACGATCAATTTAGTCGAGGAAGAATATCAGCTAATTATGAATCATCATCCCCGTCATTCATGCCACTTAAAAAAATTTTATATTTATAAATCAAGATAATTTCTACAGTTATCTATAATAGCTCGCTGTGTCTCTTTATTAGTAAAAAAAAAAAAAAAAAAAAAAATAATTAAAAAATAAAAATAAAAAGAAATAAAAACAGAAATGAAAAGAAATGCAGACGACCGGAAAGTGCAATGATACACGCATCGGTAAGAAGTGTGGGCCGCGCACGTACAAGTGCGTAACGGAACAGAAAATTCCAAGCCCGAGACAGAGACTGGAGCGACTGACTGAGAGTGAGTGAGAGAGTGAGTGCGCGGGAGATAGCCAGGCATCCATTCATCGGGCATTCTTTGAGCGCGTCAGGGCCAGCATCTGATTCCGGAGGGCACGTTTGTCGGCGGCGAGCCCTTCGACGGAGAAAAAAATATCGAGGGCGAGGGAGCGGTCGCAGGCAACGATTATTTCGCGCTGCGCGATATCTCTGCCCATCCGTGGGGATCGCGTCCCATGAAATGAAGTTGCGCTGCTTCCCCCATGGCTTTTTATAATTTTCCCGCCTACTGACGGCACAATGCAAGGTCTTCTCGCGGGAGCTGTTTTATGCCACCCCTCCATCACCACTACCTCCTCCCGCGGCCTTTTCCCCACCATACAATGCCAACGGAGAAGATCGATGGCAATCCGCACCTCCTTCCCTTCTGCCCTTCCCAATCTCGAAATATCGTAGTCGAGGAGGTCACTTCCCTCGTCTCATTCCACTGATGGCCGAAGCAAGACGTAGCAAGGTAGGGACTCGGAGCGCGCGAATCGCGACTCCTCTCCATCATTGTAAAATTATTTACGTCATTCGGTCGGCGTTTCTTTTAATTACTCATTGTGCGCTTGTTTTCACAATTGTAGGCAATAGGGAATTTCGGTTTGATATTGAAATTGTTCGTGAAAGACCATTTTGTTTGCTTGATTATATAAATATTTTTAATTCGTCATGGCGTAATTTATGAACTGGTAACTGGACGAGCAGCTTGTAAATATGCTTCGATCACGATGTCGAAGCCAGTACAAAGGTAAAAAATGCCAATGTACGTGAAAGAGAATTTTCGCACGCTTGATGGCGTTCCTAATGTAAAAGCAGAAAAAGCCATCAATGAGCATGAGAATGAATATTGTTGCGTTGGCCTATGCTTTAACAGATCCAACCAAAAACGAAAAATCAAATTAAATTTCTAAAGAAAATCTCTTTCTCTCGCTCTCACACGCACACACGTACACGCACACGCACGCACGCACACGCACGCACGCACGCACGCACGCACACTGAGAGAGAGAGAGAGAGAGAGAGAGAGAGAGAGAGAGACTCTGTATATATAGATTTCTCATTATATACCATGGGAAGCAGCGAGCATTAAAAGTTTCTTATGACGTAATGCGAATAATTTGCAGAGCTCGCATAATACGAGTAGTTTTTTAATGAAATTAAACTGTGAGAAAATTTTCTCACGTAATGACGCGTCAAAATAGTCGGTCCTCGTGTATCTTTTGCGGCTCCCCCTCCTCTTTCCTCGCGACATCCCCAACATGCCGCCATGTAATAGAGTCTTCCATTAAAAGTTGCGACAGTGTCGCGAAAACGCCGCTGTATAAATTCTCATCGTATCGTTTTCAAGATCTCGTCAAGTTGCACCACCTCCCTTCACTCACTTGTCTGGAAAAGTGTCGATAAATAATTCTACCGACCGACCATACAACAGCTTCATTCGCATTCATAATCCGGTTCCATTAAATACGCAATACCTCTCATGTGTTCATTAATTTACGTGTACGTGAATCCAGGCTGCTCAACAATCTTGGAGAAAAAAGAAAACATCATTTTCCATCTATTAAAACTCATACGGACAATTCTTAATACGACAATTATTCGATAAGACTTTTTCTTATAATTATAATCTCTGCGTAAGCCATACGGCACGCAAGCTTGTCGTAATGATATGCATTAGTAATTGCCTAGAAGAAATGCGAACTTTCGTTCCATTGAGAAAAGCCACAAGCCTTCAGCCAATCCCTCGGTACTATATATAATCTAGAAAACGATTTCGTCGATCTTGATGTACGGGTGAAAAGTGATTTTTCCAATGACTAAAGATATATATATATATATATATATATATATATAGAGAGAGAGAGAGAGAGAGAGAGAGAGAGAGAGAGAGAGAGAGAAAGAAAACACGGGCTTGGAGATCCAGGTGATGGGTTTGCCGTTTTCACGAACGGCCCTTTAAATTTTTGCTCAGGCTCAGTGAGCTCATCCAGCCCTTGCCGCAATTGGATTCGTCGCTATTACGAATTGGCTCGCGTGCGCTTTATAGCCTGTGGCGGACGACCTCCACTGTTTCCTCCTCGTAAAATTGGGGGGTCTCGACTGCGCGTAATTATGCGCGTCATATTCGAGACCCTCACCCGTAACGGTTGGTGTGGGGGCGGGGGGGGGGGATTTATTTATTTTATTTATTTGTTTTTTTTTCCATTTTGCTTTAATTTTTCTGTTGTATTTTAAGCGCATCTACCCTCGTTCGCTTTAAACATTCGTAATTGTTTATGCGAGCAGGGAAGTGGATTTATCAAGTAAATAAGTCTTTTGAATGGCGGGTGATGAAATTCGGTTTGTTTGCCAAAATACAGTTCGTATTACGTTTTGCACGACATTCGCCAAAGTACAGATCTATTAAATTATCGTTGGAAGGGATGCTCGTTTATTACTTATTTCGCTAAAAGCGGCACAAACGAAAGCTAATTTACTTTAAAGGCTTATATACTCGGAACTGCGTGATATTCTAGCTGCCGCGAACTTTTCAAACGCTCGGAGAAAAAGCTCACTCACCTTAAGCACGAGGAAAGTTTGGAAATGTACGGTCAAAGTTTAAGAGATAACACCGATAGTATACTTTCTATGTGGCGTTAGTTCCCTTCTTAAATACGATATCTTTGTAAAACTCGTCATTTATGTACATATTTGTTGTCCTGTCGACACCAACTACCATGTATTTCTTCACTTTAATCAGATTAATATGACTTGACGCCGCTTTTGTAAACATTGATATGTAACAAAAACCCGGCCGTTTCATTGATATTGGATAATTGAAAGGTGCGCCATAAGTAGGCAATAGAATGTCGTGTGTGTTGCGCAATGCTCGAGGACTGGGTAGTGCCAATATTTCATTAAGGGCTTCCTTGTCATACTTCCCTGTCGAAATTGCAAGTTAAGTCAGAAATAATAGAGTATGCAACTCGGACTCTTACGTTTCGTCGCGATGAATTTTATAGTTGGATTAAAACGTTATGTGTCAAGCTTTTGTTACAAGTCAATCGAGCCAACGTCACCGTACGTCTATCATTAATCAAATTTAATAATTTCACATAATCTTTTAAGAGTCGAGCATCCCGTTGATAAATAAGTAAACATAATTTTCCACGTAAAGCAGAATAGTTCCTTGGACCGAGGCACGTATTACACAATCGCGAGATGGTCCCGGGAAGTAAAATTATAGGTTCAAAGTTAAACTTATCATTATTATTATTACTCTCGGTTGGAAAGAGCGTAGGCTTCGTTAGATCGATTGCTACAACAATAGCTACAACAGCTACAACAGCTACGAACAAGCCCTTATCCAATCCTCGGCGTTGAAGTCCGAGCGCTGAAAAAGGGAAGTCTCGTACTTTAACTTTCTTGTGGTAGTTATGCCTTTTTAACCGAGTCTCTGCTTATCATCGGGCAATCCCGTAATATTTTCATCATTCGAAGGCCAATGCTAATGACCTAACGGGATTAATTAGTTAGTGCCTGGCAAAAACGAAGCTGTCGTCGTATGGTCTCTCGGCACCATCTCGCCCAGTAACATCTCGATCGAATTGCCAGATCACCTCGTCCGCCGCTACCATCAGCCTCCGCTAGCTCATTACGCCGCGATTTTTTTTTTCCTTTTTTTTCCTTTTTTTTCCTTTTTTTTTTTCCTCTTAACGAACTTCTCCTCCCGATGTGCGATGTACCCGGTGAGCGTTTCGGTACGCTTGCCGTCGGATTAATCTAGCGTTCGCACGGGGCAAGCGAAAAAAATCAAAATCCAATCGTTCCCCGCGCTGGGCTGTAAATCATAGCGGTCGAAAATTCTAGGCTCGCTATTACCGCGAGGATAATCCATTCGTTATCCTTGCCAAAACGCTTGGTCGCCGCCACCACTCGCTATCGCATCGGCTGGCACTGGGACGTGTGGATCTTTGGCCGAGGGTAATTGAATCCTCGCGCGAAACTTTATGCGTCTCTTAACTTTCCTTATCCCCTCGGCTAATTGTGCTGTGTGGAATTTCGCGAGGAAATTGCTAGTTTGCGACTCGGTTATGTTTCATCTTTTTGCGCAACCTATCTGCGTTTCGTTAATTACAGATTAGGCCAGAAAGTTCTCATCGCTCCCTGCCTGACACCAACCTCCTCCTCCTGCCCTTCGCGGGGCCCCGGCCACCTCCTCAAAGAATCATGCGCAAAGCCGACTAGGCGTTAATTGGAGTGGAGAAAAGTTTCGCGGAGTGTTGCGAGTTTTGCGAATTTCGCGATTAAAATCGACCTACGACCCCATGAATGTTTCGGTGCAACACGCGAGGAGATATTGCAAAAATTGATCAAACGCTAAGCTTCGAACACGATCCGAGCGGAAATTAAAAGTAAGCAGAAACGTTATAACGAATTTGCAAATATTAATTTTCACAAAATCTGATTGTCAACAAAAGCCCGTTATGCCATTGCGAGGACGATCACCTAAAAACAAAATCTCTGCGAATTTCGAAAATTTGATTGTTCAACAATATTGATTTACCAGTCGGTGATTAACGGAAACGTCCACATCGCCGTTTCTATTCAATTTAAATAAATAATTCGTTACGACGTCTAAATATATACATGTATATATGTATTTATTTGCCTCGAGAGTTAAAAACGTTTGCTAATCGAACTACTCGGCGGTAAAATGAAAAAGAGCTTAAACAACCAAAAAAAAAAAAAAAAAAAACCAAGGAACCAAAGACACGCAAGAAAGAACCAAGAGCTATTCGACTCGACCTTTAATAAGGCCAAATTCATTTAACGCGCCTACCGTTTCCCCCATCCCACGATTCATCAAGAACAAAAGCGATGAGCAGTCAAAAAAAAAAAAAAAAAAAAAAAAAAAAAAAAAAAAAAAAGAAAGAAAAAAAAGATCAAAAATACATCGACAGGCGTTGGCTCTTCAAACCCCGAAGCTTTGCCATTACCGGCCCATTATTATTGTGACCTTGCCATCATTTTTCAGTGAAATAGCCGAGGTGAGGGAGCTCGTTCGGATGTCTACGGACGCGAGTTGTCGGTGCTACGGGGTGCTATGGTGGCGGGCATCGTAAAGTCGTCCGTAACCTGCTTATTATTAAGCTAATGGAAGGAGCGGATAAACGAAGTGAGCTTGCTCTTTCGCAAAGAAAATGCTTAACAATGCGAGCTTCCGACGATAATCCTTTGCCATTCGACTCTCAAAGACAACGCTCCAATCGCAAAGGCAGCGCCCGCGCTCTCCTCGTGCACTATGCGCGTTGTATCGTTGGTAGACGATAACATGGGAATCATGGATCTATGAGTTTAGGCAATCGATTATTTCCGTTAGCGCTGATTGCCTCTTCCTCCTCCTCCTCCTCCTCCTCCTCCTGAATCATCCCCCTTCCCCTGCCTCTAGGATATAACCGAGCGGCAAGGAATTTTTAAGTCGAAGCACGTTAAAAATTAGCGAGTTCATCCAGATTCGTAAATGAACGAATCGATTGCCTTTAGCGACGAATGACGAGCCGTAATTGCACGTGCTTACCATGCCAACTGTAGTGGCTGCAAAATTTTCAGAAAAATCGCTCTCGAACTTTAGTTTCCCGTCAAATTGCTATCAAACACCTGTTTATGATTATCCTAATGCAGACTTAATCCTGGATAATATAAAAATATTGTCATCGTCGATAGATCCTACTACATTTTCGTATAATATTTCGAAAATTATGTAAGCCTGCAACTGTGTGCACCCTACTTTCATTTTTTTTTTTTTTTTTTTTCCCAATTGAAGCTCGATCAATTGAATCGTCGAAAAGTGATAGCGCGCCAGTGGTATGTATTAGTGATATTACTGATCCGAGGTAAGTAGAATCTAGAAGCCAATTAATTGCTAGCCATTGCAACACTGGCTTATCGATGTGAATATTTGCGCGAGGAATGATACAAGCAACAAGCGCACGTTTTCAATGTTTGTTCAAGTAAATACTCGATTAAATTGTAAAATACTGGCGAGGTAGTGAAGCGATGAAATTCCGAGATCAAATGTCCAAAGGTACTTGGTGAGTGGAAGGGACGATAAGGTCGAGGACCAGCTTGGGACAATTAACATAATCATAATCGAAGAATATGGAATAGCACCTTGAATTGACAGGAAACAAGCCAAGCCATTGGTGTGGTATCGTTGCTAATGACGTAGCAACTTGCGCGCTGCCGATTGTCGAGGGCTTTAATCCAGATGGGAACGGTCGGGCTTTCAATTAATCACAGCTCAAAACCGCAACAATAGCCAATGGAAAATAAATCGGCGCCGCTGCATTTGACAAGGAGGACCTAAGGGGTTAGATCCAATGCAACAAGACGCACTACCGGAAACTGGACGACAATGGACAGGTTGCGTTGGTCGGTCGGTCCCGCGACGCGCAGTATACATACGACACGGCTGCAATTAACGGCGACGTCGGCCGCGAGTGAAATCCGAGGTGCTCTGATCGAGCGAGGCGACACGAGCGCCGCTAATTATCATTACACCGGATATTTCGGCGGCTCTTCGTTATTTAGCCAAACCGGCCCATCGCCGCTATCGACATCCCACCGGACGGGGCGTTTAATGCGAATGGATGGGAAGCGGTGAGGATGCCGAGAGGAGAAAGAGAGAGAGAGAGAGAGAGAGAGAGAGAGAGAGAGAGAGAGAGAGACGGAGAGAGAGTCATGGATGAGCGTAGGTAGGACAGATTTATCTCGATTATGAGGAAACACGAGAAAAACGTCCGCTCGTAATTGTTTTCGAGAGCATTGGGATTCCATTCTATGATCAAAGCGCTTTCCAATGACTGACACCGTTATATTGTCATTATTGCGGGTGTGGCTGCGGCCGCGCTCGATAGGAAATAAAAGTAAAGCACGCGACTCCATTAATCGAGATAAATAGATTTATTGTAATACGGACGTGTGCAATTAATTGTTTGTACGCTCCGACGCATACGCACTTGACGTCTTAATTTCGAACAAACTAACTCATAGGTATGTACCTACGCTCGTCTATTACACCTTGCACATTGCATTTTATATCCTCTGTCCTTGTCATTTATCCTATAAATGCGTATTCTCGTTGTTGTTGCAACTCTCAATCTATACGCATTGTGTCTGTCTTTCTATCTAACGTTCCTACCTAACGTTTCTATCTACATCCAATTACATCATACGTGAAAATAATTCTCATATTTTAGAACAATATAAGGTTGAGTTACAAATACGTTATTAAAGAAATAAAATTCCGAGTCATAGAAAATCTTGTAAATAGACTCGATAAATTTCTCACCTACGTGACAATTGAAGCATTAAACGTTAAGATAAATTTTTGCATATTATTATTAAAAACAAAATTTCTTCTTTTTTGTTATTCGTATTATTATGTTGTTTATTTTTTATAGAGAAATTTCGTCGTATGTAACAAACGTTAAACCTTGCTTTTCAATTATATCAATTTTTTCGTAATACAATTTATATATATATATATATATATATATATATATTCAGCATCACGCGATATTGTACTAAATGCTTTAACGGCTTAAAAATTAAAATTTTTTAGTGCGCTTATATTTCAATTAATTTAATTAAAAGGAAATGCTCATTCATTAGAAATATTAGCATAAATCATATATAATAATTTTAATTATGAATATCAATTTTTACATATGACTTATGGGAAATTGGATTTAAATGAAACTTTTATTAAGAAATTATTATTTCCTGTAAAACATGATTTATTTTTCAGTTATGTAAAAAAAATCACATTCGATTTCTTTGAAGGATTGTGAAAAATTACGAAACAAAAACCGAGAAAAAAATTTGAAAAAAAAAATAAACAAGTAAATAAAGATAAAAAAGGTTAACATTTCCATAGTAGTAGTAGTAGTAGTAGTAATATTAGTAGTAGTGTAGTAATAGAATAAATAGAGCATGAACAAAAAATGATGTGGGTTTGTTTGTTGCTAACAACTATATAAACAATGCCGGGGGCACAAATGTTGGATCTAAATGAATTTTAATTATGTAGCCTCGCTCGTCGACTTTCAAATTACATGACGAGGCTTGCCAAGTTTGAAAATCCGATCCAGCACTCCCTGGATCTCTACGCCATATATTGATATTGTTTTCTTTTTGTAATGAATAATACAGAGAATCAAATAATGACAAAGCAAATCTTGATAAAAATATTCTCACTATGAAATTATTGAACGTTGTACAAATTTACATACATTTAATTAATGTTTCAGCATGTAATAAAAAAAAATGTGTGTGTGTGTGTGTTTTATTTGAAATGTATATTTTGTAAAATTAAGGATGGAAAAGTTGCATTGTTGGAAAAGTTTAATTTGAATGTGAAAAAATTTCTGAAAATATGAAATATTTAACAAAAATGAGAATGTTTGAAAAGAGTTCGATTCTTTTATCCTTTTTTACGCGCGCCCCTGGGCGTGTAAATATATGTCTGTGTATGATTAATTATAGTATAGATCTTATTAATTTATAAAATTTGATGAAATATCACGATGTTTTGAAAACCGTTTACGAAGCGAGCAACTTCATTAGAAAAGACTGTATTCTCAGTCATAATGTCTTAATTATTTAATTTGATTTTTACGGGTTTCCGTTAGAAAAAAATTTAAATCAACATCTCTAATGTTTCGCAGCATCTATTTTATAATCGAGTCTCTGAATCCTTTTATAGAGAAGAAAATTGTAAATTCATAAACAGTTGGGCTATAGCTGTGTATAAAACAGTTACTTTTTCCATGGCGAGCCTCTCTCTGGAAACGGCAATTAATTATATTTTCCTTCAGCTCCTCTGTCAGTGGAAACGGTGGCACTACCTCAATTTCTTCTAATTACCGCGCGACGATTGAGTTGATTGCGACTGTCGGCGGACGAATGAAAGAGATAGAGGCTGCGAGAAAAAGAAGATTCGAGAGATGTAGACAGAGGGAAGATAAAAAAACGTCAGGCCGCGCTATTCGATTCCTCGCTCTTTATTTTCTTTATTTTGCCACCTTTATTTATTTTTCCACCTGTCCTCCTCTTTTGGCCCTGTTTTCGACGTTTTTACTTGTCAAAAGTGCGAGGGACTGGGCTGGCGTTCAAAGAAAAATAATCAATGAGGTCGGTTGACGATCAAGTTGGATGGATGCTGATCTATTTTACTTCTTTATTTGGTATGGTGTGTGTTTCTTTTCATTCACTTTTTCTTTCATCTTATTTATATATTCAATGATTTATCAAACATCTAATTCGTTAATGAATTTTATAAAAAGGACCTTCGAATCTTCATTTAACGCCTCTGCAATTTCATTCGCGAAAAGTAATGTGTAATTATTATTACACGTTAAAATTACGGATGAATTTTTTTTTTTTTTTTTTTTTTTTTTTTTTTTTTTTGAGTAAGGACAAGACAATGGTGATAAAAGTAGCGGTGAAAAAAACTTTTACCAATTTTAAGATGCACAAAATCCAGCAAATGGACGTGGTCTTGAAACTTTTTAGTTTTCTTATGAATGTAGATATTCTTGAAGACAAAGTTTTGATAAAATAATGTTGAGAATTTCACGAGCGGGGAGAATCATTTTGCATATGTTAATTCGGTTTTCTTACTATTTTCAAGAACATCTTCCTCACGCATATACCACAATACTATATTATCTTTAAGAACATTCGGTGCATTCGAATTCATGATTTACCTGTTTTGAATTCTCACTTTGTAGAGAAGATACGTCAGTGCAGATATTTTTGCGCACTTTTGTTTATAAAACTAATGATAAAGGAAGATAAGGTGCCCATGTATTATTAAATTATATTGAGTATGAGTTTATTAAGTTGAATATTATATATTGAAAACGACATTTGTCATGCAGATTTTTTTGTTTTTTGTTTTTTGTTTTTGTGCTTGATTAATCGAATCTTCACATCATTTTTATATTCTTATTTTTTGCTATATATTGAAAATAATTAATGACAAGGCTCGATAAGTCGTTTACAATCGTTTACAATTATTCATTATTTTAATTTCAAATTCAAGTCTTTATAATAATTGAAATTGAAGGATGCTCGATTGAAAAAAAGGGGGAAAAACCGTTCATTTTTATTTGCTGTTTGATTGGATTTAATTGAAATTAGAAGCGGTATTAACGGTGTTTTCCGTTACATATGCTTTAGATTCAATTAAAAAGTTCGTTACGTATTAGAATATTCAATCGTATACGATATTTGATGAAACAAAAAAAGTACTAACCGTCGTAATAATCGCAATTTCATTAAAAATATCATCAAGATGTTTGATTAACAAACAACTACTTGCATAAACTAATCTTTAATAGCTTTTATTAATCGAAAACTAATAATTAGATACAAAGTTATGTTAATTATTACTATATAACTCGAATTGCGAGGCTTATCATAAATAGATTGCCCGTTAACAGTATCAAACCATAATCCAATATCAAACCAAAATCACGCACATGCCAAACATTATGGAGCCAACCGAAACAGATCTAGTTAAAACAAACTTCACACAGACGTTTCACGTATCGATCCACCGATCCGGATTGATGCGCTTGCGCTCTCGCTCTTACTCCTCCGTTACGTTCACTGCCTCTCTCCTCACCATCCTCTCATTCTGACAAAAATTCTGCTGGACTAATGAAATTTGCAATTATTTTATTTTGTCGCCATGATTGCCGGAACACTATCTTCTTTTTACTCACTCATTCACGGATTAATAGTTATTGTAGAGCTGATTCTCAAGTACCCATTCTTCTATCATTTCAAGCGCCTTTTTCCTCTCTCACTGAAATCTCCACATCCAATGAATAATCTTCCAATATCCTTACTAGTTGGCAATAATCGGTGGACTCCTATACATATCTCTCGCGGCTAATTATCCAATACGACGCCATATTTTTCTTCCTATTCTATAAAATTCTTCTCACCGCAGTAAAAGTCGTCAAAGAAAAAATAATTACTGCGATTAGTGGTTTTTGTAGGATGAATAATAACTTTCATTAGTAAAGGCAAAGTTTCATCTCTTGACTCAACATATATATATATATATATATATTTCCTATGAATTGAAATATCGAAATGCCTTTAAGTTGAGAATTTATCTACCTTTATAATACCTTAAATAACGGAATACCGAATTTAAGAACATCTTCCACGATATCTGTCCGTATGCCCGCATATTTGTATTTCATTATATAATAAACTAATTAAATCTTATATATTTGTTTACCAATCTGCTTCTATAATATGAATTTTATACGCCATTACATTATTAAATCACCTATTCATTAAATTCCATTGAATTTCAGAATAATAGCATCATTGAAATTATAATAAATAATTTGTTCAACGATGGAGTGCAAATTGCTCAATAATATCCTTGCAATTATTTAGAATTTATCATTAGCTATTCATTTGATAAACATAAATAAATACTCCTGTTTCCACTTGACCTGTTACACATTTCTAATAATAATGATAATGATGAATTATTTGACACGATCGATGACTCGAATACGTGTGTTTATCAACTACGAATATCAATTACGAATCATTAGAATTTCATAATATCATTATAATTAGTATTTTTTAATAACCTGGAAAATTCGTTAACTCAAAGTACGTAAATTTAATGAATTCGCATTAAAATAATAGATTATTTAATTGCAAAATTAGCAAAAATATATGCAATATCGGCTCATCTATCACATGTTCGTAAATAATGAATTTCCAATACTACTAAAATGCGAGGCGGGGAATATTACATAATAACGTTGAGGAAGGAAGATCGATTTATCTTTCGCTCTTTTTCTTCGCCAGTCGGAAACGCGCGACTACTTGAATCACTCATTTCCCCAAGTAACAGAAGTTATGCACTTTTATTAACGATCGGTGGATCAATGTTGAATTATATAGAATGCATAATCCATCCTTTTCTTCATTCTATTGGCATTCTGTCTTAACATTATTCCTCTTTGTTGCCATATGTACGTACGTACGTGTTCATCTTTTTTATCGAGCATTTTGAAGATGTTTTTATTCAATCTCTTCAAGATTTTGAAATATCCACCGAAAAATGGTAGTGCTCCTGGAGTTGCGTGAAATTCTTGTTGAAATAAATTTCCAAGATTTAGATGAGAACAAATCAAAATAATAATTTATACATTTCAAAACAATGTTTAATTATTAAGTGTCTTTAAATAAATATTATAAACAATATATTGATAAAAAAAAAAAAAAAAAATTTTTTTTTTTTTTATACCGAATATGACTAATCTGGAGATGTACAGATGGATCTTTCTTTTTTTTTTATTCTATACCGAATATGACTAATCTGGAGATGTACAGATGGATCTTTCAATAATTTCAGCATTTGATAATTTACTTCTGCCGGACCATTAATATAAGATTAAAAGAACTTTTTTTTCTTTTCAATTATATGTACATAGATAAATGATCGATCGTGTTTACGATATCGATGTACATAGATGAAGCATTATGCTTCCTTATTTTTTTCTTATTAAAAAGTTCGTTTTCTAGTTATCAGTGCGAGCATAAATGTTATGAGAGTATTATTCAATATTTGATAGAATTGGACAATAATTTAGAGAGAAGGTGAGCACGAATGAAAAATGTAACATGGATGAAGATGCAAACAAGTTCTAATACGATTGCTATATTTCTACGTTTAATGGATTTCAAAACAAACGTGGTATTAAATCTATTATTCCCTTCTCATATAATCGATCAATTCCAATTCAATTTATTACAATGGAGACTTTTCTCTCGCTAAGTTGCCACTTATGGCCACAGTTCTTGAACTCTTTATCAATTAAAATATGATTATGTCCAATTGTCGAATCATCTTCATACGCATAAAAAATCTCGCTTTTGAGCAAATCTTGTGCTACGAAGACCAGTGAATAGAATCAGCAAATAAGTTTGCTCGTGCAGCCATGTACGATGCTACGTTAGTTGAATAAAATAAAGAAAATAATAATTATCATCGCTTTCATTGTTCCTTCAGTCGCCTCATCCCTCCCTAATCCCGGCTTCGGTCTTTTCCAAGAGTTCCGGGATCGCGGGCCTGGCCGCGCACTGGAGAGCCAAGATCCATCCGGTTTTCGTGATTCTTGGCCACGAGGTTGTTAACTTGTCGGGAGATAGATCTATCGCCGAGGGCAGCGTGCGTTATCTTGATATATGCGGGAAAATTAGCGGCCGCACTGTACTCTCCACCTCCATCTTAGACACACGGAATATCAAATTGAATGGGATTATTATTTTTGTTGAAAAAGAGACATCAATGTTTATTCAAAGGGATTATATCCGATTTACGCATTGAGGTCCAAAAATTTAATTTAATAAATTCTTAGTGTAACTGCCTGTTGGGTGATTCGCTCATGATTCACAGACATAAGAAATTTTTATGTTTTACGGGACCTCAGATGAGGAAAAAGTCAGAAGGTAATATTTTATAACATCCTCCGAAGAATTTTTGCAAACATGCTATGAGATTTTCTTTTTCAAACCGAGATTAGCGATTAGTGACTATTATAGGAACTCCGAGAAACTGACTGCCTTAGTTTTTTTCTATTATTTTCACCTTCCCTCCATCCTTTTTTTTTTTTTTTTTTTTTTTTTTAAGTAGTGCAAAATAATTGCAAATAAATTTCATCTTTATTTTTCATTATTCGTAAATTACTTTTGTTACATGCATTTGATTTTATCGCTACAAATAATTTGTGCATCTATCGCTATCGTTATTTCAAAGATTACATTTCTATACTTTAAATAATTTTAGAAAATTTTTCACTTTAAGAATGAAAAATGAAGAAAAGATGCGAATCAATTTATTTTAAATCGATTTAAAATTTCTTGCTCTGCAGCCTATAAGACATTCTTCGTATCTCAAAAAGTCAGCGCATATCACGCTCATTTCATCCTACTTCATGCCGTTGCAAATTATAACACCCAATGGGGCAAGTTTGAACATGAAACTCAAAAACATTTAATAGATTTTCATCGATTGTTCAAGATAAAACATGCACTATTCGTCGTTAAATTTCCTTGCAATTTCACGAGTCGTGGGCGGTACAATTCACGGCCTCGCTCTAACTGCGTTATTGACATTTATTTCACAGGTCGTAGTTATAATAATTTTTACACCACACCTTAAGTGCTATCCACTTCCCGTGATAAAGGAAGCTAGGATCGTTCTTCTCTCTCTCTCTCTCTCTCTCTCTCTCTCTCTCTTTAGTCTGAAACGGATGCCCAACTGCGAAAAGGCATTGGCCTTTTTACGAGCCTTCGTACCACGAGACGAAGGTCCATCGTCTCCGCCCGGCAAAATATCAACTCACCCCGAGAAGAGTGCGCACGGCTCTAATTTATCTATTAGAGCAATTAGCCTCTGAATAAATAGGAAGAACTCGATTAAACGAGGAACGGGTGACACCGTATCCTGTTAGTCCCTTGCCGCCGTGAAACAGCAGCAGCTCAGTGTCGCGTCGAGTGGCGACGCCGACTTAATTGCGTTTCGGCTCTCCTCACCTTTCGTCCCACCATTCCCGGCTGCCTAAGATCACTCGCGTCCTTCGTGCAAAATTTCTTTAGGCCCCCCCCCCCCCCCCCCCCCCACCCCCCCCCCCCCCCCCCCCCTTATCCAGCTCCACTTCCCTCGCAATTAGCCCAACAACAGCAGTCCTCATCATCCGCTGGTCACTGCGAATTATATAACTCCCGGTGGCCGCGGCGGCTCCGCTTGAGCCACCCTCCCTCCCCCGTCTCCCACCCCCATCCACCATCCCGTCTCACACCAATTCCTTTACCTTACCCACCACTGCGTCTCATGATTTCAGGCTAAATTTGCGTGTCCAATTGCTTAATTGACAGTACCGAACGCGTAATCGGGATGTCACTGATTACGAATGAGTTTAGCGGCACCTACGCTCTCTCGGCTGGCGCGTCCCTTAATTTCCGTGCTTAATCGGGCCCACTTGATTGACCGGGAAGTTTACGTGGTCGGGTCGACGAGCCCAGCACAATTTCACGCGACTCGCCCCTGCGCCCCGACCAATGGACGTGTGTAGCCGAGCGGCTGGGTGGGTGGGTAGGGAAGGTCGTGTTGCCTCAAGGCGGAGAGGCGATTATAGGCCGTGGAGTTGGCCGAGGCCTCGCCAAGTCTTGACGATTGAGGAAATTGTGGTGCGCGGGCGACGTGCCGACGTTTCCGCGCCGTTACATCGCATGACGAAAAATCGCGCTCGCTCCTTCGCATCCACTTTACAGCTCTCGTAATGGCGAAGGTTGTGTCCGTTCGCGAATCAGTGAAAATTAGGTGAATTGAACACGGCTATTCTGCCGAGTTGCTTGATCATCGCGATGGCTTGATAGGTCACTAAGTGGAATTAAGAGCGTAATTGTTTCTAACTTATTATTATTATTATTATTATTATTATTATTATGAACTTTGCATGTTAAGAAGATTAAGCTTTAAGCTTTAAGATCAAAATCGTAAATTCAGTATTTTATAAGTAGTTGAGCATTCGATTTTATTCACCGTACCGTTCTCATTGTACGGTTTAATTAACTAACTTTGCCTTTCTTCTTATTGTTTCAGGTGAGCAAAGTCTAATGATTTAACAATACGATTCCCATGAAAATTTCTGCAATTGCTGTGAGTAAAAACCCAAATATTATATTGTTATTACATTATATAACGATATTATTAAGATAGTACTCGTCTATCTTAAATGAAATATATCTTCACATTATGTTAGAAAGAAGCAGATGTGGCGATTGATTGAATTATATTTTTTTTTATCGATATATCGAGGAGGCGATAAACGGAAGCGTATACAAAATTTATTACGAAATCGTTAATTTTTTTTAAATTAAACCACACTCGTGCGCTTCAATTAGAATAAATTTATCTCGCATTTATCTATTATCTCATGGAGTATTTTATATTCGCTTTTCGCATATATGTTTAACGAGAAGACCTAATTCGCTAAGTAAAAAGTACATTTTCATTAACGTATATCGCAAGATTAATATAAAAAAATCCAATATGAATTCATTTGCAGCGGAAAAGTTTGGCCTAATGAATCGAGAGTAATTCAGCGATGGAATAAGAATTCCGAGACTTTGTTAGCAAATAAATCCGTTTCATTCTTTCTTCGATATTTTTTTCTTCCTCACCGCTTCCATCGTTCATTTTCCACTATATTTTTTTCTTCTTCTTTTTTTTCTTTCTCTTTTCAAGGATCTGAAAATTTGTGGGCTTAATGCAGTGGCATTAAAAAAAAATGCTTTTACCATTGTTTGGAAAATCTGTATGCCAAGATACTAATTACCGTTGAATCACAATTACTATTTTCTATCCATAACGGCACCAAATTATCTTTTAATCAGCAAATTAACACGCGCCTCGTTTTTTTTTGTTTTTCGTTTTATAGAAATTAATTTTTTTTTTATACTAATTTAATCGATGTTTTTCCTTACAATTACGCCAGGCGCATAGACGCCTTCGAAATTGACCGTCATCAGACTTTTTTCTTCTTCTTTTTTTTTTCAGTAAAAACTCGGGGAAATTGGGCACTTTACAGGCCGTTATAGCCAATTACAACTTAGTAATATAGTTTCAGAGAAAGTTGGTCAGCGCATGGAACATAAAGTTTTACAATATGAAATTCGATTAAGCCGCCGGGATCGCTGGTCCAATCCGTAAAATTTGCCATCTCATTCGTGAGAGATATCGCGGCTCGAAAGGACGAGAGCCGTCGAAATTAAATAATTCCTCTCCCCTGTCGCACAATCCGCAGCGCCGAGGCCAGCGTTTTTCAAAGTTCCAAGAGCAAGCGGCCACGTCCCGTCAGCATTTACGACATCGTAGATTACGGGGAGGCGTATTTCAGGGAAAGCGTTTTTGGAAAAGGGACGGTAAAGAAGGAGGGGTAAAGAAATAGCGCTAGGAGTCGCGAACGGGAGACGATATTTCATTCCGCGGCAAATCATACAAAAAGCCCCGTTAATTTCCGCGCCGGTCGCTATGTTAAAAAGGCGGCTTGGATGGAAGGAGAAAGTCGTGGACAAAAATTGCTGGAGACACGGATGAGGGAGGGGGGCGGGCGGGCGTAACAATAGCAACCCGACACCACTTACGCATAAACAAGCGGAGGACAATAATTTTCCAAAGCGTACCGAGGGAAATTGCATTATTTCGTTACTTACTGTACTTAGGGAGAGCTCGAGGTTATCGTCGCAAAAGAGGAGCAGCGACCTTCTTATGGATCTTTATAAATTTTAACTTTGCGACAATGAGATTATTGCGCTGATGCAGCTAAAGTGCGAAGGCGATGCTCAGCTACGAGGTCGAGATTTCCATCACAGCGCCGAAAATGACTTTCACGATACTCCTCCCTCCTTGCATGACGTGCTCGCAGGTGACGAGTGGTGGGTGGTTGGTGGTGGATGGCGGGTGGCTTCCGGGGGGAGGGGGGTCGAGCGAGAGAGAAAAAAAACGCGCTTTAAGAAGTTATAGTGATAAGTAACACACGTTGAAGAATCGTCCAATTTTCTTACTCAAAGAAAACAGATTACCTACCACCATTTATTCATAGCGTATTGTCAATTCGAACAAGACCTGTCTAAAGTATTTCTTCCTTCGACTTTCATTTCCTACTACAATTTACTAAAGCGATTATTATTATATTTTTAACCTCAAAATTTTTAAATCTACGTTACAATCAACTCTACTTCACGATAATTTAAAAATGAAATTAACTTTTGAATCGAACTGTAGCACAACGACTTTAAAGTGGTGGTGACGACGAGGAAGGAGCGAAGAACGAAAATGAGAAAGAACAAGTCCAAGTCGTTGGTGCCGGCGCGACGAGCTTCTTATAGTTACATTATCGGAGAGAGTTGTTATTGAAGCAAAATGTCCCTCTTTCGAATCTCTTTTGTTAATATTTAAATGATAGTTTTCTCTCTCTTTATGTCACAATCATATTCAAACACGATATTTTATAGACGTGAATTATTGTGTAGCCGTTCTATTACGTCGTATCACGAGTCATGACAATGTAACTACTCAAACGTAAACATTATTGCAATTTATGACTTTTACTCTTGATAGGCGTGTTTTAATACGCTTTGATTTTTTTCGCTCTTCGTTGTTTTGATTGCGAGATTTCTTATTCGAGAGTATTTATGTAAGGAATAATTTGACATTAGCAGATTGATATATGAAGCCAAGATATTTTATTATTATGATTTTTTGTTCTCCTGTAAATATGTATCTGCGTATAATTGGGAGGGCAATTGGATGTTAATAAAAATATAAGATTTAAATATAACTTCAAACCAAAGTTTTAAAGAGTGGTTTAAGACAAGAAATTTTAATCTTTGGTACATTTTCTTATTATTCACTTACTTAAAAAACGATTGAATGGCTACTAACATAAATTGAACTTGATTATAGCAAAGACACAAGAGAGATGACGCATCGTAGTCTTTCTTACATTGACAATCGATTCTTACAAAATCAATTATATTTTTATAGACATTTGAATACCATAAATTGTTATTTAATAAAATTTGATAGAAGATCATTCGAGATGTCAATTTTATGGGCCATTCCATAATCATAAATTAAGTGAATACTGTACGTATATATATATATATATATATATATATATATATATAGACATATAAATGATGTTAAATAGAGCGTTTTTAATTTGTGATTGATTCAATTTATTTTAAAAGCCTTATTTCCATTATCCAGTGTAGAAATTATTTTCAATTTAATTCGGTAGAATAAATAGTTTTCATTTAAAAACGTAAATTTCTATGCATAAAAGAAATAACTAATCACATCTTTATGTCATTGTTAGTTTCTCATTAATTTTATTGACTTATTAGATTTACTTTAGCTGTAATCACCCTGTAGCATAGCGGTAAATTAATGATTTCACAAATTATTACATTACATTTTAATGACATATATATATATATATATATATATACATATATATTTGCAATGTATAAATAGTTTATTGATACGCTAGTCTATACTGGAATTATATTAATTTTAATGGCATTATGCCTGTAAACTCAATGTGAAGTTTAGTGGAGTTTTTATTTGAATACATTTAAAAACACTCATTACTCTTACTCAACTGTCCGCTTGTTACGCTGTTTTTATTATCAACGAATTTCTCAGCTGTAAAGAAAAACGACTCCTTTTAAAAAATGTCATTTCGCAGTTCTATTTTTTACTCTTATCCGTTTTTTTATTTTTTATTTTTTTTCTTCACTACGTTTTATGCCCGTCACCTTGCAACTTTTTGTATAAGTTTTCTATACTACCATATATAGGCATAAAGGAGATGGAAGTGCGAATGTAAGCGATAGTATAGAATACTCGATACGCTTTATAAAATCACTTTGAAAGTAGTGTTTCTCGTTGGGAATCCTCGGTTGCCAAAAACAGCAGCAGCTTCACTAGCTGAGCACAGAGTGAAAATAATAATTTTGAAACAAAATGAAATATCGCAGAAGCCGAGCCTTCGTACATGTCAGCTATATCAATGCAATTGAAATAATTGTGACGATATGGTCTAAATTAATAATCACCATTGGCAATATAAAAGTAAACATTATCGATAAAGTCTTGCATAGCCATAAGCATTGTGGCGAAAGTTGCGAGCATGAGCGCGAAACTTTCGTTATCGGTCTTTAATGCTTATGTTGCGCAATGAAAAATTTGCATGATGAATTCATTGTGGAATGTGCACATGTTAAGGCGCATATTCATTGGTACATATTCATTTATTAAATTACAATTATACACGTAATGGTGAAACAATACCCATTAACGGGATTAATCAACAATGCGAATTATTACGAAAGCTTGGCGAACAATTGGAGAAACGGCGGACGCTTGGTATTTCCATTGTTGTTTATTGCATACTTTACAAAATTGCGCAGAAACATGGAGTAACGATGATAATGTCAAAAGTACTGGCCGCTGGTCGCCACGTCGTTTTTATTATTTGAAATATCCATTACGTCGATTGAAGTCTGTCCTCATTTTATTTATATAGACAAGTCGAAAATCAACTTGCAAGAGTAATACATCAGCTTCATTTACTAGACACTATTGAAACCTTGAAACGTTTATTCGTCATTTCCTTGGCAACTTTTATTCTTACGAGAGTAATAAAATTGCGAATTTTATCTGTGAAGTTATTCAAGTCATCGAAGATATATTACTGAAAACCTAAACAATATTACGTAAACGAACTAATCGCTGTAAATACATTATGTGGCTTGGAATGTAATATACGCGGAAATGTATAGATAAAACAACGTTGAAAAAAAAATATGCCTCGACAAAATGAACATTGACGCATTAAATTACGGATAACTTATTAGAAATGACGTTTCTGTCATTTCTGACATTAATCTCTCGAAAGACGCGAAATACAAGGTTTTTTATTTATGCAATCACAACGTCAGATCCCATGTAATCTAGTTTGTATATATGCTTAACGAGCAGGACAATAATGCACAAGGATTATATATAAAATCTTATAATGTAGTCTGTAATCATTTGTGATAAAAAGGTTAAGCAATGACAGTTCGGAGAATAATAATTCTGGATAATAGATTTACGAACAGAGTGAGTAAATTGAGTTAAAATCGTGCTAAAATTCGTTGACAAGCTTTCTAAAGCAAAGTTATTAACAAAGATTATACCGCCAGTGACATTTTTCGAGAAAAATTGTTGCAGATTTACTCAAAACTTTGAAACACCGATGAAATTGATTAAAACTTTAAGTGGAACTTAATTGAAATGGATGCTATTATTTATCAAAAATTTTAACATAATTTCTTAGATGTACCTAAATTTGAATTTGAATCGTCCCTCCTCCCTCACACTACTTCGGCTTTACTCTCACCCACCGTTATTTGCTCTCTTAAGTCGCTCTTTCCCCTCTAGCCCACTTCCCTCGCCCATAACTATCATTACTCGCTCGCTCGCTCGCTCGCCCGGTCTCTCGCACCATCTCTTTCTCGTTATATTAGCACTTCTTATCTTTCAAATTATAAGCAATATCCCGAAGAGAAGCAAACGAAAAGCTTAACGACGATTTACGCAGTGAAACCACCCTCGCTACAGATAAAGGGGACGAGCTGTGGAACCGCGGGACATTAAAGTAAAAAAAAGTCGGGAGCATCACGGGCAAAAATTTAATGAACCGTGGGGCTGGCGATTCGCTTGTACCGGGGGCAACTTACGGCCTGGAGGGACGGTTAATGTAAACAATCGCTATCACCATTATTGATAGGTAGGCGGCAGTACCTGCTCTGGAATGGTATATGGATTGGAGGGCGGGGGGAGGGGGGGGGGGCAGTAGTCGTGCAATCGCGTAAATTTCGCTAGTAGAGTCGCGAGCCACGCCGTCGATTAATAAAGGCCTTGGCGATCAATCAGAGGAGACTATCGGCGCTACTGGCGTCGCCGCTCCTGGCGCAGCAGCCCCGATTAATCGATCATCCCATTCGCGCCCTTTCCACGCCCGACGTTGCGACGCCAAATGCTAATGCACTCGAAGCTGCAGTGCCCAAATTTGTCGCTTTCCCCCTTTTCTCCTTGCGAGCGGCGGGAGAATTGCGAGGTTTCGAGGTGCAGTGTTGGCCCTCCCGTGTCAATGCGGTCGGATAAATCTGTCTGGGGATGGCGCTTCTAATCTATTATCATTTCGTTACTTACTCCTCGTTACAAAGGAGCATCAAATTTCCTGAAAGTTGCCGGGGGAAGATTGGCCCTCCTCGAAATTTGCGACGAGGAAGCTTCTCATGTCGGTAATGAAGTCAGCACTGTCTCCAATTAGCTCCATTCGTTATAACTCAACTCCCTTATGTATGTATGTATGTATGTATGTATGTATGTATGTATGTATGTATGTATGTGACTCCGCATAGAGAAAAGAGCATTCTCGGTTGATTGTTAAAAATTTAATTATAGGTAAGAATTAAGCCTCGATGGCCAATTAAATTAGATTGACATACGTACGATATGAAGTAGTGATTGGAAGGATTGCGCACGCTCTTGATGGAGCTTTTATCTCGACGCATTTATAAATTTATTTCGTAAATAGATCATTGATAGACGTTGCCGCTATTAGTGTGGCCACGAACGGTGAACTATTTAAACTTTAATTCGTAAAAAAGAAAGAAGCTTGAGGAAAAAAGATGAAAGAAAGAAAGAGGGTTTTACGAGATGCAGATACCTCGTCAAAAGTCGGTGAAAGCCCGTTAATAACGAATGAATCTGAAGATGTCTTAACCTGAAATATTGGCAGAAAAATCACATGGACGTTATATGTGGAGACAAAGAATGGTAAAAGCGCAGGCGTAATTACAAATAGCAATAAGAAATTCCGCCTCGGAGGTGGAAAATATTCGAATCGGTTAAGCAATCAACGGAAATAATATTGACGGTTGGCGCCACATGCGACCCACGAATTCCCTCAAATTGATTCTTCATACCCTGGGCCAGTAATATCGCCTAAAAACGACATTCCTCGCGGGCGTGTAAGCTCCATTTCAATATCTCATCCTTCTCGTAATCTAGGAACCCGTTAATCTCGATGCACTCGCGCGTCATCTGCGGTTTCCCGAGGAGGTCCGTCACGCCCGGAGACGAAGAACCCCGACTAAGGAAGAGGCGCTCAAGCGGGAACTTGCGCCGGGCGCCGATTTGCCGTTTTGAGCTCGTTACCTGCGCACGAAAAAGTCATTTGGCGTCCGGGCTTTGCCCTCGTCGTCGCGCCTTGTTTGTCACTGGCAGGATGATTGCCCCTTTCTGTCAGTCCCGGCTCGAGTGCGCGTTCACTCAACTCGACAGCTCGGGACAGGAGTTTTACCTCAGGGCTTTTCGCTTGCGTGACATTTCCTGTCAAAGGACGATCCGTGGAAAACGTGCCCTGCGCCATTTATGAATGAAATGCTTAAAAAAGAAAAGAAAAGAAATAAAAACCCCTCCCACTTGCAAAATCATTGCCACGGCGAATCTATAAAGTATCGATCGATTTTCAAATCTGATTTATAAAACGATGCGATCATATATGGGGATCGATCGGCAATGATTAGGAGTCGCATGAACAATAAGAATGTGCGAAAGATGGCGCACTACCAATATTATTTGCATATAAAACTTATGGAAGCGTAAAGTTTATTGTCATCATTCGTTTCGCACTGTTCGACAAAATAATAGGTTTTTCCTGTAATGGTAATTGACTTTGCTGAATTATCAGCAATCTTATTGTTAACGGTGCATTCAAGTGCAGCAACTAATGTATATAATTTTGTAATGTACGAACAATTTCACGAAAAATTTGATTTTCCTGGGCTTTAAGAGCTTCTTTATAATATTCGTAAAGATAAGATCGAGCAAAGTTTCCAGAGATAATATAGCTGAATTGTTTAAATATATTTAAAGATATAGTGGAATCGTATAAAGGCATTTGCATGAAAATGTTAACTTTATATTGTCAGGCGGGAAAAGGAGATGCGCTACAGCCAAAAAGTGTACGAGGACATTAACTAGAGATGAAAAAATTATAAGAAAAAATTACCGAATCATTTCAATTTTAATAAATTATTAGAACAATAGATGAGGTAAAAAATGAGAACAAAAAAAAAAAAAAATATAATAAATAAAGTGAGTAAGTTTACAGCTTTCAAAGAACCGAAATGGACACCATAATACACAAGTCAGGGTGTATGGACTATTGAGCTCAATGTACGAATAAAATTTCAGGAAATGCATTAAATTACAATGACGTAGAAATCGATTATTGTATATTTAGAAAGCCAATATTGTATATTTAGAAATCCAATCTTATAAATTTAGAGAAGAAAATATCGAAGTAAAGCAAAAAGATTAAATATTTCAATAAACGTTATTTCGTACGAAAGAGCATATTACAATTTTTTAAAAGTTATACTTTTCAAGCACTTTTTCTTTTTAACGCACAAGTAATTTGTTACGTCAAGTGGCAAATAAAGAGTACAAAATTCATCATAATATTAAATATCAAGGATTATATTTCACACCGATACTTAACGCACACACGTTACAAAAAAAAAAAAAAAAAAAATTAAAAAAAAAATTAATAAATCATTTCATTTGACCGGCCGTTACAGTTATCAAGGACTTGTTATGGAAACATATTTAATTGAAATGCGCCTATCATTAACGTATTAAATTATCATGCTCACCCAACCAATGATCTTTGAATGCTCAATTCTCTTGAAATTTAAATCATTGAATCTAGTTTTCCTGAAATTTTATACAAACGACCTCTTTTATTTAAACGCACTCGTGAGGTGAAATTGCAGATTCTCTCGCTAAATCTAAAACCTTACGTGAGATGAACACACTTATATGGATAAAGTACAGAGAGCCAGCAGGTCCGATTAAAAAAATACGAGAATAAACCGGTGAAAAAAAGCTGAAAAATAAAATAACAAAAAGAGTTTTATCAGGCTTATGTCCTATGTGGCGAGAGGGTGAGAGGGCGAGATGGAGAGATGTTCGATGCTCTACACCGGATTGCCTCGTAATCGGATCGGTTGAAAGCACTGGATATCGGTTCTCGGTTCAATATCTTCTTTTGCACTCCCTCCTTTTCTTTTTCTTTACCCCCCCCCCCTCCCCCTCCCTCCCTCTCTTTCTAAAGTAGTGGGCGGACGTCACTAATTACTTACCTCTCGGATCTGTAAACTGCTTTATTTCGACGAGGACAATGGAGTAGGTGAACACTCCCCTACCCTTCCCAACCCCCCGCAACAACCGCCGACTCCTCTCTTGTGAGAATGGAAGAGGGATAGCATTACGCTGTCTAGAACAGAGATTCGACGAGAGAAGAGTATCTTAGACAAGGAAGAATATAAAATCGAGTTTATTATAAAGAAGAAAAGTAAGACGAGAAAGGGACGCAGACTGCCGTCCGCGTGTGGTAGACCCAAGACAATACTCACGAAATTTCGATTTTAAGCATTTTCACCTCCCCCGCGATAAAATATATTTTACTTTTACTCGACATTATTGTTCTCGAATCGTCAAGACAAGATGCCAGCGTCTTTTCTCAATTGAAAATAACTCTTACTCCGTATGAGGTTTATTGATTAAATATGTGCTCGCGAGCTCTAAATAATTCATTTTGAAATTCATTTACAATTACATAGATTCTATATATATATATATATATATATATATATATATATATTAGTTGCCTTCCGGCTCATCAGCATTAATTCGACATCCGAGCATGAGTCGATTCATCATTGTTTTCATTTGCAAATACAATCCACGGCTATGTTTGGGCGCTCGTAACTTATAAAAAGCTCTGTAGTGGCAAAATCCGTAAAAAATTATTATCCCACTCACGTCATAATCTCCCTCAATGTATTGTCGATACTCGAGCAAATGTTCATGAAATTAGATGAATTCTGACTGTTACTCGGATCTTCAAATCAAGTTATTTCTTTTAATTTTTTTGAGCCAACAATGAGAAGACGTGGATTCGATCGTTTCACATTGCTCCTGCGCAACCACGATAAACAATCTTTAAAATTATCATCTCTTTTAAGCCAAAAATCATTCTTGCATTATGATCTTCCAAATGTTAAAATAATTTTCAAATTTATTGGATCTTGCTTGTCTCCTAATCAAGCACAGCGTGGACGCTCATTGTAAACGCAATCAACGCATGTAAAGCTCATCGAGTCGCGCTAACGAGGAAGTGCGCCAAGTAAACACCTGCGATTCGCAATCGAATCCACGAGTGGCGAGCATCCGGTTTCTCGGAGGAGCCGCGTCTCGCACTCGCACCTTGCATTTCCCCTCGCTTTCACCACGATTATCTACACGATAAATAAATCACAGCCAAGCGGCTTCGATCCTCATCATCCCCCTCCCCCCACCATTCATCATCCTCCTTATCGCTCGGATTTTTATCTATCGCGTTTGGCTTTACCTATTAAGCGATGCCTTGCCATAACCGAGCCTACGCGGAATCCCAATCGTAAAACAGTCGAGGAAAATCAGGTGATACGTTTCCTTCCGGCCGTAAACGCAGGCGCACGGCAGCTTAACAACTCCGGGGCGTCGCGACCATGACTTTCACCCTTCGACGCTCGCCCGAGGATATCGACTTGGGGAGGGGTGGGGTGGGAGGCGATGTGCAAGAGATACAACAACGTGCGCCTCCTCATTCGCCTCATTCTTCTTATCAAAGTTTCGCGGTTACAGTGGCGCCGTAACTCGTAAAGCTACGCCGACCGTATTTTGCTCCTCGAACGCCCACGTCGCGGACGTGGAGGAACTATCGACGAGGTCGAGCCTCGAAACCGCTTATTCGAACGGCCTGTTGGGCGAGGAGAATTTACGAGCCCCGGGCGACTCGCTCTTGGCCCGTCTCGGGTTCCATCCACACGGCCGCGCTCCGATTGTCAGTATGAATCGTCCCGACATATAAGTAGCAATTTTGCGTCCTACTGTTGTCCACTCGGGCGGGTATTTAAAATTCTCTTGTATCGGATAGAGGATAGAGGGAAAGGGGGTGGGATGGTAGTTTGGATCGCACGTGTACATGCACCGATGAATTTTTGAGCCTCGAGTACTTACTTACGTCCCTCCACCATCCAAGAATTTCGCCCTTCCTCGAGTTTCAGCGTCGGCATCGAACGGCGACCCATTAGATTTACGTGCTAATGAAAAACTTAAAGCGAGCTTTTATGAGATTATGCAGATGTCTAGAAAGTATCGAATGCCACTTTAGAAAATAACATATTAGCTTTAGCATTTTAAGGAGTACGAGTGCATCTATAAGCAAGTAAATAATGATGTTGAAATTCGCCTGGGGTCTGTCCAAGCATCATGTCAACGCTCCCTTCGTGAAGATTAGATGGTTGGCCACTGGATCTCGAAAAAGTCAGAAGAGGGGCAATAAAATAAATAATTTTCTGGAAGGCACGTAGCTGTTGCGGAATGAAACGTCTCTGTCGGTGAGCACGTTTGGCACTTTCCGTACTATTCATCACAAGAATTTTCAATCTCCATCTACTATACCATAATACGCGCGCAAATCGGACAAATTTACAAACTTGGGAAGAGAGTGAGAGCGCCTTGATTTTCCTTAAAATCGCAATCCCTTTATAGGCTACGCAACTTCAATATCGCTCGTCCGTATTTTATATAGGTATACGATACGAGGCATACGATATAGAATTACGTGGGCAAATAGGAGGGAAGGCCGTGCCCAAAAAGGACTTAAGTACAAATGACCCTATTAGGCCTTGGACTCTCGTATTCTCCCCCTTAACTGCGATAGGCAAGTAAAAGTCGCTAATTGATAGCCATCGTATCGCCCGTCCTTCGAGGGGATGAGCCACGTCGACGATTAATTTCCGGCGATATCCCCGCGGGAGGTGAGACGTGAGGAGTGCCAGCGAAAGGTATCGGGTTACGGGAGCTCCGTTCCGCGGTGCTCGTAATCCCTTTAACGATTCTAGGCATCTAGGAGTCGGTGACTCGTCAAAGGCAAACACAGCCTGAGACGTCGATTTCATTTCGGCAGCCTGGGGCGCCGACTTCGGACAGCCTCCGGATGGCCTCCGTATGGCCTCCGGATAGTCTTAGTACGGCCTTCTATAATGGATGCGAGACATTCCGAGTTTTCCGTCCAACCCTATCGTATCTCGATATTGGCTCGTGTGCCTCTCCTCCTTACGACGGCTCGATCCTTTCCCTTCCATCGCTGCTTTCAGCTTTCATAATACTTGCTCGACTCGAGCATTTCCACCTGACATCGAAGATTTTCGGTTGAGCATTCGTAATCATCGCTTATCCACGTAGGAGGATTCGCTTCACGCAGAGAGAGATAGAGAGATAGAGATAGAGAGAGAGAGAGAGAGAGAGAGAGAGAGAGAGAAAGAGAGAAAGAGAGAGAGAGAGAGAGAGAAGGAGAGAAGGAAGGTGTTATATTAATAGTTGATAATTATTCGATATTTAGGCAGTTATATTCGAAAGTAGAGCAATAAAGCTTTCCCTCGGCTTTGCGTTTAAAATCTAAAATCAATAGCTACGGCTCTACCATCGGGAGCCCTGCCGTTCCTAAGTATCGCCTACCTGCATTTTCCTTGCTGATGTTAAATTGCCAAAAGAAATAAAGCGCGGACTTGACAAAAGAGAAATGGTAGAAAGAAGCGACAGTTTTATTTTGTACTGCTAGGCTACATCAATAACTTATACGAGCGACTCGTTTATAATTATATAACATTAGACCTCGATTACATTACGCGAAGTCCTAAATGGCAATAAGATAAAGGTCCTCGACACAGCATTCCATGCGTATCATTCACTAGCTATTAAGACTTTAATATAGAGAGGCGCGCTGCAAGTGAAATCAGCGCGCAGTGCAAAAGCATTTATTAGACTCGCAATTTTGTTAGAATCTTCGAAATAAACAGGGGCATAAATGTTTCTAAGACGAGGATAACAGGGACGATATTCGATATTCGTGCGCGCAACTTCGACCTCGTCCGCCGACAAAATAAAATTTGCAAATTCTAAGTCAGTTATACATATGCATGGGAAGAGGTGGAATTAAGGCGACCGATGTAATTGCACGGCATGAAACCCGATTACCTCTCACTCCATTCGGCGAATATGAAGTGACGTAAGTTTATCCTTAACATCATTACTGGTTTTGCCTAAAAGCTTTCATCTTCTTCGTTACCTGGTATTTTTTCATTTTCTTCTCCCTCCCATCCCCCACCCCAAACGCCATTCGACTCTTGTGTATAATTATTTTCAAAGGACATCCTCCGCATGTGAAAATTGAAAATGAAACTCTTCTTTAACGCACTACTTTACGAAATAATATATCCATTTATGAAAAAAAAAAAAAACGAAAAAAAAACAGAACAAAAAGCAAATGCCAATTACTTTATTTTAGTTGGCTAGTGAAAGAAAGCGAGGTGAGATATATTACCTCTATACGCCTCTCTCGTGGTAAATTATGTTTCTGTTAAAAATATATGAAAATATTGATTGCTTTGCTAATGTTTCGACTGACCAAAAAAAAAAAAAAAAAAAAAAAAAAAAAAAAAATATTAAATTAAAATTTTTTAACATTGCATTTTGGAATTTTTCCAACCTATCCCTGTGTCACTAGTGTCTCGCGATAATAATATGTCCAAATGGAACCGTACATCGTCCAGCTCTTATTTCTCAATTTTTAAAAAGTTATTGTTATGAAAAGCATAAAGTTAGATAAGATAGATAAGCTCACGTATAGCTCACGTCTTTCTAAAAGGAAATTTAGACAAATTCGTAGTCAGTAATTTGAAATTACATTATTTCTCATTTATAATTTATTATTATTATTATTATTATTATTATTATTATTATTATTATTATTATTATATTCAATATTCAGTATAGAATAATAAGCGAGAAAGGGCTACTTTTTATTAATTCATTCCATTTCTCTGTTACGTAGATAAAAAGATAAAAACTACATCGCAAAACTATCATTTTGAATTCTACCGTAGCATCCTAAAGGAATCCGCTTCCCAAGATGTAAAAGAAATAGCTTTAAAAAAAAAAAAAAAAAAACATCATAACAACATCGCAATTTTTAATTCATTTCACGACGCTTTTTCAAAAGTTCTCCTAAAGCTAGAATATTGACGGGACAAAGCGAAATTATGTTGGTAAAGCCTCATAAAAGACAGATCTATGAATTGACTTATTCAGTCCTCGTCCTACTGAATAATTCAGGTGCATCGGTAACGGGTAACAGGCGAGAGGAGTTGGCTTTCGTAATAAGAACGAATTACCTCGACGAATTCTCCCGTCGCTTTTCTGTTGCCGTCATCGCAGCCGCGAATTTCGCACACGTGTGATTCCTCTTCTCCGAGATGTCAAAGACCATCCATCACAGCCACTCTCATATGCACTCGTAAGTGAACGGTTTATGACAGTCACGCGAACTAGACTTTAATACGAATAAGAAGGCAAAGCGGAAGAAATCGCACAGGTCCCGCAGACAGATAAATGATCATTGAAAATCATATTTCAAACATTCGCACCGCTCAACATGAGCATTAACAGCTGTATTAGCGATGAACTTACCTTTCTTTCTCTTCATCATTCGTCAAACGCTTTTCCACGTTTGTACGCCGCCTCGATAGATCCTAGCGCGTCTGATTTATTTATAAGCATTATACGAATAGAATATCGGATATTAAATTAATATTGCAGTTCATTTATGTAGAAAATATAGGGAATATAGGGAGCGAGTGAATATAGTCTTGCGCTTATTCAAATACTTTTGATTTTGATTTTAATAATGATATACGAGCGCAGTCTTACAAAGAGGGAAACGTTTATACAAACAAAGGCATGATAAGTTATATGAAATTTTGTTCTTTCTATCTATTACTTCGCCCCGAGTCTTTTGTGCAAAACAAATTTTACACTTTTGCATTATTTATCCCCCTCAACTTAGGCTTTCCTAATTAATGGCAGCTATTATTGATTAAAAAAATAATGATAATAATGATAATAATGATAATAATGATAATAATGATAATAATGATAATAATGATAATAATGATAATAAGATAATAGGAATGAAATAATAACGGCTCTCGTCGTACGAGGTTCAGCAAAATAAATAAGAAGCGAATGCATTTTGAAATTTCATTAAGAGGTAAGATTGCTAACTGCGACCTAGAGTTTTTCTCACGCAATAAGGCACATTGCAGTTTCCTTCAAATTTCCAACAAAAATGTACGTACTCGGGGCATTAGTCGTCAAATCGAATTATACATTTCACATAAAATTACAGACCGTTCTAAATACATTTTTGGGCGTATCAATCACCGACACATTGTTTCAATGCAGCGTCAAAGCACACGTGCGTCACGGCTCGATCCCGCATCCGTAACGAAGCCGACGCGCGGCACTGGGGGCCGTGATTTATTCAAAAGGCCGAGCGATGGAAAGTGAAAAATGAAAAATGATAAATGAAAAATGAAAAATGAAAAGGGCGAGTTACGCGTTCGTGGAGGCGACTGAAATTAAAAAAATAAAAAAAATAAAATAACGAAAAAAGAAAACGATGGTTGGGGTGGCGCGCGTTCGATCGGTGCCGCGCACGGCTCCAAGCGCGTGGTTGGGCGGGGGCGGTGGCCGCGGCCGTGGGGGATGGTGGGGGAGGGGGAGGGCGGAGGATCGAATTATGTCGGCGGTTGTCCTCTCTTGCAAATTGAATTAGAAGTTGATGAAACGGTGGGCGGGCTGCGTGAGAGCCGAGGACAAAGAGGAGCCGAGCTTGAGGCAGAAATGGTTTTGGCCCATCCAAGAGGAGAGACGGGCGGCGGCGGAGAGAGTCGGCGGCTTGACTCTTGCTATCTCGCCAAAGTCTGACCATCTGACGCCACGTAACGGTGTGAGGAGTGAGGAGGGTGGGGTGTGAGTCAAAGACGGAAAATTCGGGGTCCCACTGATTTGAATAGACGGGGAGACCAACTTCGACTCCCGACCTTCGCTTCCCAGGATTAATTAAAACTCTGGGCTCCAACAAAATCCCGCGCTCGTGTGCCTCGCGCATCCTAGCCGAGGGTTGGATCATCTTCCGACGCGATCGATGATATACATTCGAACAACGTCCGGACGATACTAGGAGATAGGTATCGATGGGGCCCCCGTCTCGGACGATTCATGCAAATGTGCCGCTCGTCTCGGAGCTTCGCGCTCCTCCGCTTTTTTTCCCCAACCGACTTCACGATCCAACCGTTGTCCATATGTGGAAATTCGAGGGCGCGTCCGTCCGCTGCACTTTGAGTGACGTCTATATGGCCGATAGTGTTTTAAGGCTCGCCCGAGGCGCTCGATTATTTTATGTAAGCGGGGGTGACAGAGGAAGGAGGAGGCTTTAATAACGGAGATCGAATGATCGAAGCCGAGAGGGAGAATCTGCATACTCAGACAGCGGAATAAAAATTTCTCAACAAGCCAGTCGGATAATTTTGAATTTGTCCAGCCTATGTGGATAGCCATTGGAATTAATGTCCTTTCCTCGGGAAACAAAATAAAAGGCTAGGATATCCGGTCGTCCGTAGTGTTGTCGTTGCCGAGCCGAGGCGGTTTATCTGCCGCGTCCCTGAATTTGCCGACGACACACGTCGCAAGCTCGCTCCCAGTCTTTCGTTCCCAGCATTTTATTACAGAGCGTCATCGATCACGGATTGTGCTCATAATCAGCACTAATGCACGTACGCGCACAATTTACGAGCATATTTTAAAACTGATTATAGTAACTAATTTGAATGGTCGGGGTATTCAAGATTGTGAGATGGCAATTTGGCGCGTCTGCGATTACACGTCTCAAGATGTGTATTATAATTTTTGAGAGCTACGTGCACATTTTATTTAGCTCGCCCGTTAAATGTGCTACGGACCAACCGTCGAATTGCAAACCGCTCGCTCGTTCTCCATCCAGCTTGCTCAGTAGAATAAAGCCGAGCAAATTTTTCAAAAATAAAAGACCCAAAAGCGATAAGAGCAACAGGTTGTTGACATTCTAAAAGCCGTCGGTCGCGCATTTCAGATAACATATCTTCTTCTCTCCCACCTCTCACTACATCTCTCTCTCTCTCTCTCTCTCTCTCTCTCTCTCTCTCGCACACAGCCACACTCTGTCTATCTAACGTGACTCGAAACACGTTGGCATAATACCCTGCACTGGTTGTTTTTTTTATCTCCAGTCTCTACGTACGAGAAAGGTAGCAGTGAATTAGAAGGCGGAAAATAGATAGATAGATAGTTGAGTGCGGGGGGGGGGTGGAGAAAAAGAGATAGATGATACGGTGGTCGTGATGTCATTAAGAAAATAAAAAGTCGAGAGGAATCGTCATAATTATCGTGTCCCTGTCGTGGTCGTGACAAAGACCTTCTTCTCATCGCGTCCTTCGTCGTCTTCCCTTGACATCGTGTCGATGCGAACGAGTTAATTTCATCATGATACGACTACTCCAGACATCGAGATAAAACGTAAGAAATAATGGGTCGACAGCTGAAGACGCGGAATGAAAGATGGAGACAGAGATCGAAAAATCGTGCGGGCGCACTAATTGTCCGTGAGTTTCTCGGAATATGAGTATGGATCTCGAATTATCCATGTCTCTTCCTCTTTTCTTTGGATAATCATACGAGACGTGATGAGGGCGTGCTCGGTTTCATCTGCGTCTTTTACTCTATTCTTTATCTTTTCATTTCAGCCATAGTAGCGTCTTTTCTTTTCATTTCGATTATCCAAGGTTCACACACACACACACACACACACGCGCGCGCGCGCGCGCGCGCGCCTGCGTCACTTATTTTTTTTAGGTTGTAGCAGATCCGCAATACGTCATGTTAACAATTGTTCCGATAATAGTTTGATGAGAAATAATTTGTTATATCAAACTCGAGACCGTTGCTATGAAATTTAAAGAGTCCCATTAGTATTCTTAATAAAAGTTTTATTAAGCTGTAATTACACGATCGATAATCTACTTTGTTTCCGTCACGAAGAGAGAGCTTCGTATTCGTAATAGTGTTTAAATTAGTCAAAAGCTATTTGATTTCAATCGATAGAATACTTTTTCAACATAATAGTTTATTACACACACACACACACTCTCTCTCTCTCTCTCTCTCTCTCTCTCTCTCTCTCTCTCTCTCTCTCTATATATATATATATATATATATATATATATATATATATATATATATATATATATGTTTATTTCTTCTCTATTTCTCTATTTTAAATAACAGTGAGGCAATACCAGAAGCATATGACTATAATCGATTCATAAATATTTATTAGCGAAACGTTATTGAGAAAATAAGCTGTCTTTTCAAAGTTATCAATATTCTTTGCGTGGCTTATGGATCCTGACTATTAGGCAACAGATGTTAGAGGAAAAAGAGGCAGAAAATTCGCTTGAAAACTAAAACACTTTCAATACTCTAATTTAATTCGAACTCTTTCTCTACTCCCTTTGCGAGTTGGTTGAAAGTCGAGAAAGAGAGGCAGAAGCTAAAAGAGGAATATCCCTGCCGTAGTATGCATCTGCGAATAATCCCCCTTTTTCCTTTAGTGCCATTTCCTTCCCTTCCTCGGCACGCACATGTGTTGACTCTCCTAGCGCCCTTCCTAAGCTCTAGAGAGCGGCGGCAGACCTTTCACATGTCAACAAGCTTGAATCTACTCCTTCCGAATCCTATTCGTCTTTCACCTTCTTCCACTTCCTCCTCCATATTCTCCTCCATCTCCTTTTCCTTCCTCTTCTGCCCAACCACCGCCGGCTTCACCACCTCCTTCGCCTCTTGCCTTTCTTCTTTTTCAATCTTGTTTCACCGGCGGTGAAAGCACGAACGTGACTTGAGCCTCATACCGACGGCATCGTCGTCGAGAAGGTGGAGGAAGAAGAAATGCCTGAGACGACGCGCCGTGACCTTGCAGCTCGACGTTCATTGAGGATGCGCGCAACTCGAGTGGAAGTCTCCAGTGGAGTCTCCACACTTCTCGAAATATCTCGGAAAGCTGTGGTGCCTCCGTCGCAGTCTTTGTTTGTGGCTTCTTTCATGTCTTAATTATACAAAGAGAGACAAGTTGAAATTCATGAATCGAAAGTACGGGAAAACAGTATTTCCACTCGTGTCAATTTGTGACTTGACGAGTCCGGTGTTAAAATAATTGAAAAACATTGACTTGAATATCATTAGCATTGATATGGAAATATATTTTACCAATGACAATGCACAAACTTTTTGAACTACCTATCTTTTTTTTTTCTTATTTTTTTTTAGATTGTGTAAAGCTTTTTAATTTCATTATTTATTTTACACTAACTGATGACGTAAACTCGAGGAATCCTTGATTTTAACATTACTCACCAATATTATACTTCATGTACCTATTCATTGAAGAAATCTTATTTAGAGTACTGGAACATGATAAGTATTCTGTAGGGCTTATCATTCGTTCATAAAATTTTTTTTTTTTTTTTTTTTTTTTTTTTTTTTTTTTTTTTTTTTTTTTTTTTTTTTTTTTATATATTAAAATACTGTTTTGCCTGTATATAGGAATTTTTTCTCCTTTTTAGATAAGCTGCGTTCGGTTATCGTTGGTAAAAAATATTCTCCCCCTTTTTTTTCTTTTTTTTTTACATAAAAGAAATAACTTTTTATTCTCAACGGTACTTTATCATGCTGTGAAAGTAGTATTTTTTTTTTAATTTTTGTTTTTCACATATTTATCTATCTTTCTTCTTTTATTTCATTCATTTTTAATTTGTCTATACATTTATTTATTTAAAAATAACCATAAAATAATATTATTATGTTATTCAAAGTTTTTTCAATGCAGCTAAGCTATAGTTATAATAAGTAATCGGTTCAAATGAATTTCTTAATTTTCAATTTGGCTTACAGCAACCTTGCAGTCATTATTATCCAAGTGGCAGAAAAAAGAATTTACGTACACTGGATAAATATTAAATATTGTATATTTTTATAACGATGTACATTTTTTTTTTCGTCATTCGCTATCTTATTTTTAGATTTATTCACCTTCCATTCAATCTATTTACATTCTTTTCTTACCTTTCGTCAACATTGTCTACTTCGTTATTCCAAGTCTTTCAGCATCGTCTCTTTATGTATTCGCTCATCAGTGGAAGCGAAGCGTTCCTTGGTATTTTCATATTTGGTTTTCGCATTGACATTGCTTAATTTTTTTTCTTCTTATGTGCACACGTGGTTTTAGAATTATTATTGCGTGACGTACGTATGTATTCCTGTATGTAAACAAGAATACATAATTGAGATATAATAATAATAATTGACATCCAGAAACTATTTTCACTTATGATTGTTGGGCCATTTGAATTATCGTTTAAAATATTGATATTAACATTGACGTTCGTATTAAATAATTAATTACACAAGATATAATAATCAACATGTTTATATAGCTACACATACATACGTACGCTTATACGTATTCGTGCATTAATACTTAAAAATTAATGTTAAATTAACTTTAAATTATTTAATTATGCTACATTGAATCTGATATTCTTGAATCACGACAATTATATTACAACTTTGTGTCTAAATAAGACTTGTTTTAATGATCGGTTTTTCATGTAACGACCTTCTCCTTACTTCATCCTTTTATTACATTAAAAATATCTCGTAAGCTTCAAACTACAAAATAATCGTTTTATTTTTAATGATTTTACATCGAGTTCAGAGGCTTTGAATTAATGAGAACGATAAGTTAATGATATAATTAATGAATGGAAAAAGTAATTTTGTTGCCGAAATAGAATAAATTGTCATTGAGATAAAATGCAAAAAAAATTAGTTGCAAGGAAAAAAGAAGCGACTTTGCGTATTTATATATTTATAATGTGCTCATTTTGTTAACTGCATAAACATAATACAAAATTACATAAATTTAAAAATTCCGTCAAGAGAAGATTGATTCGAACGCGAAGAAAATTTGATTCTTGAACAAACAGGATATTCCACCAACAAATACGATTCAATCAGTAGCATCTGACCAGTAGCAAGTGAAAATATTCGAAACTTCTCATTAGCTATGGAATTTTAATTCAATTACCGACCAGAAGGTTTGCTGCAGTTCATTATGATATATTTGTAAATAGCCGATATACGAAAAACATGGCAAGCATAAGGAAAGAGGAAAAATGCAATGCTACATCGCCTCGTGTGTACAACAACTGCATACAGAACACCATTACGAGTTCCTACGTAGAGGCATCCCATAGTTTTTATAACAATCATATTCTAGTCTGTCCGTCGTCAAAACGCTTCAACCACCTCTTTTATACTTCTTTACAAAGTACCATTGAGCTCCAGTTATTTCAATGTTAGCTTCTCGATAGCATGAATACGTTCCTATTATCCAATCATGTTATCTCTCCATCTCTCTCTTTCTAACGAGGAAAGTCTATGAACAAAGATACTTGCTTGCTACGATTTTTGTTTATTCTGGACTCTCACTGAAGAATCTCCTCCTCTTTCCCAACTGTCTGTCAGTCTCTCTCTCTCTCTCTCTCTCTCTCTCTCTATCTCTCTCTCTATCAGCATCTTCTCTATCATCTTGGTTGTCTAGTATACTAACTCAGCAGTTGAACTAAGTAAGCCCTTCGCTAATCCAACGTACATTCTGCACCGACTGCACTATCTAACTCCTTCTATCGATTTGCGCCACCCGGACGCCATCTCTTTTCGCTCTCATCAGTCTTTAGAAATTTCGCTTTCCTTCACGGCAATCGAACCCACCACGTGGTACTACTGTAACTGCTACTGAGGACTCGAGAATGAATGCTGAGCGAACAGAGACCAACGCGAATATAATCAAGATCAATGATCAAGCTCAAGTCAATGAAAATAGACACTTGTTTTCATTCGCTTGTCTGTTGATCCAAACTGGAATTACTGATGTCAAATTGGAGAAAAAAGAATACAGCAATTTTTACAACTGATCTCTCTCCTTTATACGAATATTCGACATTACGGAGAAATAATGTGTAAGGTTTTGCACTTATTAAAATATTATACTTGCAATTATTTGACTAAAATTTTACAGTTATATATATATATATATATATATATATATATATATATTCATGTAAAAAAATTGAATTAGTGTCTTCATGCTGCAAAGTTTGTTGGGAAACCGTTGCAGTTATTCCAGAAATGTTGTTTATTTGTCAAGAAAACTTTACAGAGAAATAAAGGTAAAGTAAGATGGCAGAAACAGATACTCAAAGACAGTGACGTATAATAAAACAAGAAAAGAGGTAAATAAGAAGGGAAATGCATTCAAGTTGGCTAGAAAAATTCAGGATTGGGGAAACGAACAGAGACAATGGCAACGAAGCGACGAAGGAGAACCAAGACGCGGCTGGAATCACGAAGCTAAATTTATATCGAGACGCTGAGATTTTATCGTATATCTGGACTTGGATTTGTCCCTACTTTTTATCATCTCCTTCGCGCGCAGTACAGAAAGGAGGATGGAATATAAAAAAAATAAATAAATTAAAAAGTACGAGCTTCGACTTTTGCATACACACGGATCGTTTGTTTCATTGGATCAGCGCTGGCTTTTTCTCTCCCTCTCTGTTCTTATACTTCTTATCTCATATTTGTACTCTCATACTCGTATCTATCTATCTATCTCACACTTGTATTAACGAAACAAAAATCCAAGATACACGATGCCTTGTTACATGGGCTACACCAAAAACAATTGTAAGAAAGTAAAGCAGATGATGGGATTTTTATTAAACGATCGTGATGGCTCGTCCGGTCGATTTATTTAGAAAAATTAAGAAAAAAACAGTGAGCAATTACATTGAATAGGATCGGTCATTATGAAAAAGAAAAAAGTATAATAATAATAATAATAATAATAATAATAATAATAATAATAATAATAAAGTAAGCAAGAAAGTTTTTATACTTATCATACAGACGGGCGCGTGCGTGCGTGCGTGCGTGCGTGCGTGCGTGTGTGTGTCTGTAGTATTCAGCGGGGCAGTGAATTAGCACAATACCAAATTGATGTGACAATCCCGATGGGCGAGACATTTTAACACTCTTTGAAAAATTGTCGTTGCTTTGTAAATGTCAAGACGAGAATGAAGTAAATTTCGCTTTGATTCGTTATCGCCAGATACATATTGAAGTGGCGCGATGGAAACTCGATCAAAGGTAAGCAGATATACGCGATTTATCAAAGGGTCTAATTATGGGGAGACTAGGACGAGTTAAATCGCACCCATTGGCAATACGCTTCGGCATTATTAAGATGAATTTTTTCGCTTTTTCCACTTTTCAAGCCCCGGCGTGGTTGACAGTTACCATTGAATAAAGTCTTCTCCTCCGCGAATATCAATTTCTAATTCCCCAGGCGTTCCACGGGGTTAACCCTGACAAAATCGGAAATGAAGAGGCCTTTTTTTTTTTTTTTTTTTATAATAATACCCAGCCGATAAAGAAAGCCCTGGCGCAGGAATAAAATCCACGCAACAAAACTGCTCGCGAATTCGAACAAGAAAAGTCTCCGTCTGGGGTTTTAATTTTTTTCGTGCTCCCGCATAGTTCAGACGACTCTCGGCGCCCTTTCTCTATCGCCCCTCTTATTATTATCGAAATTTATTTTCAATAAATGCACGGCTTATCGAACGCCTCTCCTACTCCGCGAGAGCCCCGATAAAGCCCGCATCTTTACGGGGAAAAGTCGCATCGGCGCAAGGCCTTTCCGATATGTATGTCACGCGCAGTCTTTCCCACGATCTTCGAAGCCAGAAAATCGCGCGCCGATTATTCGTCAATTCGCATAATTAAATGGCGAGTGTCAATGGTAGCGCGTGTGTATCGACATCGACATTGAGTCGACACCTACTCACTCTTCCTATTGCTCAGCCTCTCCCCTCCCAGTCCCGCCACCATTATCAAGCAACATGAAAATATTGCAGATTTGTATGACGTCGTAGTTACAATTGGAGAGAAGAATCCCTTATTCGCGAGATCGTGCGCGAAATGATACCTAGCCGACATCGGCTTTCTTAGTGTGTCGTGATGTAGGAAAAAGCCAATCCCGAGACATCCAATAGGATCCTAATCTCCATCGATTTCCCGTTGACTCTCCGCCGACTCTCCGCCGACTCTTCGCCGACTCTCCGCCGACTCTTCGCCGACAAATAATCCGACGCTCTCCTGGCTTTTGTTCGCGAGGATTCGTTGCCGCTCGATGGGCAGAAATTCGCGCGGGCGACGGAACTCGCGCGGCCTTGGGCGTCTCGAGCGCTTAATGGACCGTATGCTCGTCTACGCGAAAGCTATGGGGGAGGGAATACAACCGACGCTAAATAGCAGTTGGAACGAATGCCCGGGGCTCCCGCGCGATCTACGACGGATTAACAACTACATCGAGATCAGACGCTATCGATCTTCTGCGATTCGCGCGCTATTGCGAGCTAAATTAGCGTGGGCCCGGTTAACTAATTATTAGCACGGGCCTGATTCGGGGATTTACAGCTATCCTGAAGAAATATCTCGTAACGGCTGTGGGGAAGCTCGACTCGGGACTAGAACAACGGAGTGCAATTGCTGGCCGTAGAGCTTGCGAATTCTAATCCCACCGTAACGGTGTGAATTTTTTAAATTGTCAATTGTATGCGTAATTCTCGTGAGCCGGTAAGAATATTATTCGGCTGGTAATCGAGTCGGCCTCGTTATACTCCACGTTATATTCGGATCAATAAATAAGAAAGGATTCACTGCTCCTGTGTAAGCATGCGAATTAATCATGACATATATGATAATGTAACTAAAGTGCGACTCGACTTGGCTAGGCGAAAGGGAGAGGGAGTGGCCGTCTAGCTAGCGTCCGTGTAATATAATTTTTCTGTCAAAACTTTGCGTTCCCATTGCGCAATCACATGCCTTTTTACCGGTTGTGATTAAATTAAATATCCACGGACGGGGGGAGCTAAAAACAACGATGATGTATTCATTGTGCTTCGAGCAATGGTGACGATGGTAAAGTCTCCGGGGGTTGTAATCCAATTATAAACCCCCGAATGTCAACCTTCCTGTAAATCCGAATTACGATGTATACGAATCAGGGTCCATATAAGTCTGTGGGTACGGCTAATAGGATTTGATTTTTTTATCCTATAAGATTTGTCGATGGGTGAAAAGAATCACGAGTCAATAATCAGTTATGGGGCTCGATGAAGTGAACGCACTCCTCAATTGCCAACTATTTACAAAATTTTACAATAGACAATGATGAGCGATTAATGTCGTTAAAATCAGTGGATAAATAATCAAATGTACGCGTGATTTGCATTATAATAATATTCATGATAAACGCAAGTAATAATAATGCATAGAATGACGATGATGATGATGATGATGATGATGATGATGATGACGATGATGGGCTTATCGAGATATTTCCCATGTACAAACAATCTAGTTTATAAAGAGATTCGAACAGGACGTAACTTAATTATTGCATGTTCAAAATAATAATAATCAAGATGAAGGAACGATACTCTCGACTTTCCAATGTGCACGTTTGAAAATTTATCACGCTGTTACGCGAGAAAATTTATATATCGTAAATATTTATTTTTAACCTAGTAATCGCTAAGACATTGAGTGCTTTTAAACGAAGGTTGTAAAAACTTGTGTGATCAAGCCATACGCATGAGCACACCTTACCGTAAAACCAAAAGGCAAAGCGGAAAAATGCCTCGGTATTTTATATACGAGCATTCGTTTATGCACGATATTTTATATAGAAATATTTTTTGTATCATCCGAGGTGTCAAAATATTTGCAATAGCTGAAATATTTATATTATCTTTACAAAGAAGCGATTTTTAAAATTGTATATTATTCATGTAGGCGTTTATCGAGAAACTTGCTGCTGATGAACGAAAGTAGAAATTCCAGTAAAATGCGTGTAATCGATAAATAAGCGAACAAATAAATTGAATAAATGAGCAGTTAAATTTTATGTTTGGCATTTAGACAGACAACGTGCATTTACTACAACCAAGTAACTACTTTCATGACAAAATGAAAAAAAAGGAGAGAGAAAATAAAATATCAGGTTTACCGAAAACTTGTTTCTCATGTAATGCCGAAATAGCGCGTATATTATTTATAATAATCATTAAAAAGAAAAAAACGAAAAGAAAAAAAATAGATGCCATCGTAATTAGTTGTCGTTAAATAACGGTTCGATCCTAATGAAAAATCCAACAGTGATAACGTAAAATTCCGTTTATTTAGACATTCGGTGTTGGAAAGCCAAGCGCAACGAGCGTAAACAATTAAAATTGCCAAATCACATTTAAATGGCTATTCTTATGTCAGACAAAAGCGGAACTCATGACTAATGTAAAGAAGAGAAGAAGAAGAAAACAAAATATAAAATCAACGTTAAACAAAAACTGTGAGACTATGCTGAGAGATAAGATATCGTATTTGACTAGTAAATTCCGGCTAGTGTGCACAGTAGGTGAAGCACTCTCTTGGTATTCGTAAGCCGTTTCTTCAATGATTTTAAATAATCAGGTGCCTTTGTTCATAATATCGAGTAATAAGGATTTTGTCTTTTGACTAAGGATAAAAATGAGAAAAATTCCTAGACCGGCTACATTTGTTCCTAAACAATTATTCGTAATGTATTTCCATAAATGAATTGTTTATTCTTGTTGGATATTTTGTAAAATATTCTCAGCCGTGTATTTGCCAACTATCGAGTATTATTAAGTATGTAAGTAAATAAGTATGATAAAGTTATTTACCATTATGGATAACACATAATGGATTTTATGAATTACGAAAGAATATAATTGGCCGTCGCAAAGAACGCAAGAAATGTTGACTTACCTATAATAATATTAAGTCCTTTAATTTATCTACCGAATCAAAGGCTTAAATACAAGAAAATAAATATAGGAAATAAGAGGTATTTCGCGCGTTTCGTCCGGTAATAAGAGAACGCGCAGTTGAATTGGAAATGATAATTTCATTTCCTCAGAGTCGATGTTTTATTTTTAATTAAGACATAACGATGCAAATGATTTTGACTCTCGGAATATATTAGGCGTGTTTGAGAGAATTTGAGAGAATACTTTTGCCTGCCTGTATTGTTTGTTACGACTTTTACAAATAAGCAAAATCAAACAGTTACAAATTAATGTAAACTATACGAAATTTTTTATTTATTTCCGTCAATATTTTGTATCTGGGAATGTCGATAGAGTGTACGTCACCATTGACTGACTTTTAAAGTCGAGGTATTATTGATGTGAGTAAAAACAATAGTATAGCCAATAATGCTTGCTAAAGTTGCGATATAATTACCCTTGAAGTACCGCCTGACGTCAAAATTTCCATCCGAGGCTTCCATTTTGTAAATGAAATGAAATGAGATTTTAAAATATTTAAAAACAAAAAACAAAATCCAAGTGAAGTGCAGAGGTTGGTGAGCTATGCAATGTATTGCAGCAGCTTAAATAAAGTTCCTACACACACACACGCGCGCGCGCACTCTCTCTGTCTCTGTCTCTGTCTCTGTCTCTGTCTCTGTCTCTTTAACGGCGCTTGATAGCGGCTCACAGCTTTTTAACGGCGCTTGATAGCTCGTAAAGCTCACGGCTACGCGTCGATCACACATAAAGTTCTCGGGTGCGCGCTCGTAAATTTTGCCCGCTCGGAGCTATTGTCGCGACAAGTGCCATAGCCGTCGCCGTGGCTCCGAGACCGATAAAACCAAGGATCCCGGAGACGACCTCCCCTTCCACGCGCCTCCACTGACAAAATAATGCAGAACCGAAAGGTGTCGTATTTCGCGGGAGTCAGGCGAAAATCTTACTACCGCACTGATTCTTTTGTCCTCCTCGTCATGGACCAATTCACCTATTACGTATCGATCCGTACCTTAACCGACATCTTTCTGTCCCTTGCTTAGCCAAACTCCTTCCGTTATTCACTTTATTATCTTGTGCCTGCCGCCGTTCTAGTGGAGTTATAATGTTCTAGTGTAACGGGATTGTAATTTTCGAAATCCTATTAATTAACGGGTAATTCCATTTCAGCACATCGGTTGATCCAATGTAGTCGATCAATCTCCTTTCAAACTTCTACTTAAGCTTCCTTTTAATAGCCAAAACAGTTTTAGCGATTAAGTGCTTTTCAATTTTACATAAATTATCATTATATATAGAATTAAATACATACATTCGCTCGATATAAACAAATAATTTTATCGATCTATAAATCTCTCACTTTTCATCTATTTTCGTAAAATATTTTCTTCTTTTTTATTTTATTGAGCTAATTTTACTTTCGAACGAAGCGATCATATAAAATGTATGTTATGGAATTTATAGCAATTAATTGTATATTATTGATATTTTAATTGTTTAATCCCAGAAGAACATACTGATATTGATATAATTAAATTATTTTTTCTTTCTTACAGGTAAGCAAATATGAGCACGAATTCACGAATCGGTATGCAACTGATAAAATCAATACTTGTACGTGAGTTCAGTAATTGAATTGTATAACTGTATACAATTAAATATCTATTTAAGAAGTTAAAGCAATATAACGCTAAATATTATAGGATATAATAATTCAAACATTTTGTATTATTAACTCGATTCGTTTATGTGGAAAAACTTTTCAACATGTATACTACAGCATTTACCATCACTGTTTTAGTAATCAGGGAATCTAAGATGAACTAATGATGAAAGTTGCAAATTATATAAATATAAAACGTGCATAATTTTTATATCGAATTCTATAACTTTCGGTAAATTTAGCAACTATAGACAGATCTTAAATAAATTTAATTCTTCGCTAACATATTAATGATGTGGATTACTATATATTATGAATAAAGTGTTATTGACACTGTTATATCCGAGTTAAAAGTAATACCGAAAATTTCAATAAAATTATTGTCAATAAAATTTTCTGACAGCCTTATTGAGTGTATTAACTATATTTATTACTCGTCAATGCTAAATATTCGTTCTTACAATTGGAGGACTAATTATTGAGCTTATTGAGCGATAAAATAATCAAATTAAGTATGTGATACTATGTTGGATATTGATTTAATTATGAAATTTTTAATTTTCATTTAAGCTTATTTTTGGAAAAAAAAATTTTTTATTAGCAAAGAACTATTAATGCAAGGTATTAATTAATTAATCTTTCGTGCGTGATCATGAATTAATGTAGAATTATCATTTCTTAATGAATTCTTACATCATCCCCCCCCCCCCCCCCCCCCCCCCCCCGCCCAGCGCCGCGCCGCGCAACCACCCGCTCATTTAAAACTTTACATTAGATACGTATGATCCTGGTAGCTCCACAATTATATAAAAATATTCGCCTTTCGGATGTCTGTACGTAAAATGTAAATGTAAATGTAAATTCGACGGTGATTGTGTAAATGCATAAACATATGTAATTTAAATGTACTTAAACACCTGTAATACTTAATATTGGCTATTTAATTTTGTTGATCTAATACTTGTGAAATAGCGTTGCTAAACTAGGGATAAATTATTATTATATTTGAAAAGCCGAACGATGAGTACAGAAAGACCGGACTTGCCATTCTAAAGTCCGAAATTCCTTGGAATTATAAATAATCTGCCATTTAATATCGTTCGCCGTCACTCGTTGCGTATAATCAGCGTCATCGTATGTATACATACGTTAGATGGAAATGCGATAGAAGCGCGCAGATAAGGAAAATCGAGGGAGGTAGTAAAGCGAGTGGAGGACCACTTACATGCCTCGGCACCTCGGCAAATGACCTCGAAGTGACTGCTATTGGAAAACTTTAACCCTTTCATTCATCATCCATATATAAGTCATATTTGCAATCCGTTCTCTATTCCGGATGGATGTAGATAGGCCGCACGTCGATACACACCCACACGCGCACACAATTGAGCGGCTTAGTATATCTCACGATCTCGCTCTATATCCCTCTTGGAGCATATGATCACACTGCGTAGACTATATCGGCCCACGATAATGTCGAATTGTTAGACGCGATGAGAATTCAATTCTGTCCACGGCGCTTATCACCTTAAAGTTAAAATTAATTTTACGAGTCGAAGGAAATGGCTCGGCTTTAGAATTATTTCGCATTTTTATTGCGGAAGCCAGGCTTTCAAGCTTACGGCACTTTTATAACGATCGTTAAACCGTTTGTCAGCTGAGAAAATTACATTTACTATTTCATTATTATTGATATCGATAATTTACATGTGCGAATATTAACATCTGCTAATGCGGGATGCATACGCCCCCCAAAAGTACGAGCAACAAAGTAATAATACCATATTACAAATAATACATTTTATTACACTTTATTATCTCGTCACCATCAGCGCCGGACCTAACTCTAACTTTTATGAATAATTAATAGCTCGATTATCCTTGCACGAATGGACTTTGGAGGTTGCTGTTATTCTTAAAATAGGAGCGTCTAGAGTCAATATCGAATAGATCTTAAGGTACATTCGCTGGCGAACGCAATGGAAGCTTAAAATAAAAGATTCGCTTACATACTTTCCATTCCGGGCAATGCCGTCGAAACGAACGCGTCCCATACCCAATGCTCTCGAAGCGTCTTGCCGAGCGCTTTCCAGGCGCTGCTCTCCCCCCCCCCACTCCCCGCCCTCATCCACCGACATTATTCGTCGTCAAAAGTTAATCCCAACCTCGTGCGATCTTCGACACCAGCATCCGCTCGTGCGCCCACTGTATATACGCCCGAGTGCCCAAACAGCCATACATCAGTGTTCGAAATCCCATTCTCGGGCGAAGATACGCGTGGAGCAGCCGCTTCCAGCTCGCCCCTCCTCACTACCCCTCCAACCCCCTTCCGCACGACCCATTTGGCCGGATGGCACCGTGCATATATTGTCCCGTATTTGTCCTCCATCGTTGTTTGTCGATAACCACCGGGCGGACAATGGCTCGACGTACCGGGCAAACTAAATTATGTAACTTCTTTCCCTCTTCTCAATTAATACCTGCGTTTAACTCCCCTCCCCCTACCGCTAGTCGCTATTTTGGTGATTGTGAGAAACATCGGGGACTGAGTGACAAAAATGTGCCATCCCAGGCAGTTTCCTCTTTCGTTACGTTACTCTTTGTCAAGATAAGTCGTATCTTCGGCAGTCCTCATTATCCATTAAAATCTTGAAAATATTTTGCAATTTTTTAATATTCTTTCTCTCTCTGTCGTCGTTCACTCTTGGATTTATGGCGCTTAGATATCTCGAATGGTCCGTAAAATGGTTTATCACGGACTGTCTTGTGTTTAACCAATATTACGGAGCGTCGTTCTTCCTTAATGAGTAAATTTATTTTAAAAGCAATGAGAAACAATCGTCGAGAACAATAACATTTCTCTCAAATATATTATCTACGTGATAATTAAACGAAAGACGATACATTCTGCAAATCAGTTGTAACTTGGTCCCTGTGGACAGAAAATCTTGACCCTCGATCTTCAACCGCAGGAAAGATTATTTAATTTACATTATAATTTTGTTTAGATTATCAAAGTTGTATAAGCTGGGGCTAATAAAGCCAAAGCTCAAACTACATAAAAGATACTTCGATCATAGGATCCTCGATCACAAAAGAAACGTATTAATCAAAGCACGCGAGTGTAAAAGTAGACGTCGCGGTAGCTTTATGCTTACGTAACAGTGAATTCTTTATAAACATGATTGCGAGAATTTCTAATGAGTCTAAAGTCTCGAAAGTCCAAGGCTGTATTACAATTTCGTGATAAAATTGCGATAAGGCTAGGCATATCGCGGCATATCGGTTATTCTTTTTCTCACGATACCCTTACGTGTCGAATATTTTGAAAAAGCAAACTATCCAACCGAATCAGCGGCGCATCTCGCTTCCTTTCCTCTGTTTTCTTTGTTTGCTGCATTCTCTCTCTCTCTCTCTCTCTCTCTCTATATATATATATATATATATATATATTTCTTACGCTCTTTGTATTATTTGTGAAATTGTAGAATCGATGAACTGGAAAAGTCCGTAAATGGAGGCTGAAACAGACGAATTACCGTGGCTAAGCTGTTGGGTCTTGTTTTAAGAGCCACGGAGGTTCGCTTATCGAACAGTGGCTCGTAAACTCCTTTGCCTCGTTTCTTTCACACTTTTGTTTTTGCATTTTGCAGGTACCAATTTTTCCTTTCTTCCTTCTTCACTTACCGAGCTTTTTATTATTAATCAAGCCTCGTTGCTTGCCACGAGTACTCGGAATTAACGCAAAATTCATGATTTTTACAATAGATATAATTAATCATACGTTATAATAATAAGAAAATTAAATTTCTATAAGAACTTAATTACTTTTACTTATGAGAGAATAAAAATATGTCGATGAATGTTCATAAATTTATATGACAATGAAATATGTCTCGTATATATCAAGTATAGGTTGGTAGTATTGTACTTGGGCTTATACTATAAAAGGTTGCAATGTTAATGTTTATGAAGGTGGCATGGGTTTGGATCGTCTTAATTAATTTTCTACAGTTTATGAAGAAAATTATTATCATAATCTTCTTTATCTCTATAATCATTTTGTCTTTTTTACTTTAAGGCTCTTTGTACGTATTTATTACGCTCATAGTATAATATGCCGTTACGTATGTTTTACGCAATATAAATAAAAGCTTTTATCATGTATTCGTATATTATATTAGTTATTATAGAGTTGCAGAATAATAATGCCATTTGTGCTTTAAATATTATATTCTAATGGAAATATCGTATTTGTATTTCAAAAGTGACTCGAAGCATATTTATTGTTGTTTATTTTACTTTAACGCAGTAAAACGTAATTTTCTATCATTCGGGAACATTGTATTTATCAATTTCGTTATTAGAATGTTTAAATTGCAGGAACTTGTTTTTCTTATTTGAAATGACGAAACTACGTCATGCTACATAGCAACGGATAATAATAACAAATAATACACTTAAACGTTGAAAAATATCACGGGAACATTAATGTGCCGCCAATGTTAGCTATGCCATTTTTTATTAATTCAGCGACAGAGACATTAATGTTACGGTTATTACTAGACATTATATCAGGCGTTCTATTAGTGTTGTATAAAAATGTTTTATCGAGGTCAAATTTAAGGTTTCCGCAATGTTTATTCGTAATTTCCTATTAGATGACACATTTGAAATATTCATTCGAAACAATTTAAACATGTTATATCGCTAAGTCTTTAGCATTGTAGAAGCTATTTAATGTAAGCTGCCGTAGATCTTAATTTCACAATTTATTTATATTTATCGAATATAATCAAGTTAAATAATGTGTTCGATAATGTGAGAACACTTCAAGCATTTACGACGTCTCAATTGGTTGGGCGTCTTTTTCTCGAATTTCGAAAACATCGCAATTCATTTTGTCAGCTAGATTATAAGAGACGTTATTAATAATGAAAATGCCTTTATCGTAAACATTAAATTTCATAAATATTCAATTTTATTAAATTTTCAATGGGCTAGAACAAAGTGTGTATATCTATGAAACAAAACTTAAATCAACGCGTTAAATATTGAAGAGTCGAGGCTTTCAAAAAACTGCCAACGTCATCAATGAATTTCTCTAACGCGCCACTCGATCCTCTCTAGTTTCCTCTCCAAGATTCTCGTACCCTCATGCCGCTTCCTCTTCCTCGGCGTCGTCAAATAACCTCATGGCGAGCCTCAACAATATCGAGGATTTCACCTACCATCACCCCCCCCCCAATCCAACCTGCCGCTCGTTGGTGACATTATATCGTACGCAGCAGCGCTATCCCAACGGATAAAACGAGAGTAACAAAAGAAAGCGAGTCCGGATGGGCTGTAGACAGGGCAAAAAAGAGACTGGAATGTTCTACTATCACTCGCTCAACTCTCTATACGTATTTGTGCGTAAATAAATGAGAAGGGGGCGTTGAGCATTTTTATTCGGAAGCCTTTTATAGAGCGACAAAAATTTTCACACAACGGAGTGACAGGATGAAGGCGGAAGGGGGGGGGGCGATATCTCCGCGAATAATCCAGCTAGATAGATCTAGCTCGCGCTAGTGTCTTCTTAATGAGACTCAGGGGGAAACAGAGAGAGAGAGAGGGGGGGGGCGAAATGGGCGTAACTACGTTTTCTATGCGAGCCATATGACATCGAAGAACGCTTAATCATATCTTATTTTTCCAGCAATCTTACTTACTAATCATCGCCATTATGTCTAATGATGATAAAATATGTGCTTGCGGACCATAAGACTTTCATAATTATTTATCTTCTACCATTACTATTCTCCTCATTCCATAGATATGTAGTGTATGTATTGCTCGTGGGAGATACGGTTGGTTAATTTGAAATTTTATAGTACTTGACTACAGCCGCATATTCATTGTTACGGGCTCGGAGCGCCTAAACAGCAAAAATAATGATCGTAGATCTGGATTAACTTCGCCAAGGATGTAAACCGTTTCCTCCAAGTCACCCAAGTCCCTAAGCCTAATTAAAGCTCGGAAATTTACAATCCGAATTTCTCACAATGCACATACCCATACCATTTGATAACTCAATCGACTATTGATCGAAAAAATTTGCCATCGAATTGGCTTTGGAATATATTTTCGCCGTAACCGCGGCGCCTCGCAATGCTAATACTTCTTCTCATTCGAAAGTGCTAAGTTGTACTTTCGCTCTCGGCCGACTTGCCGGCACTTTTGTTCACTGAATAAATTATTACACTTGCGTAACTCCCTCCCATCATGACTTTTCACGCGATTGGGATACGAGCGCATCGAAGGAGACGTCGCGAAACAAAGACCTTTCGAATACGTAGGAGGATTTATTTGAAATAAAGATGTCTTACGAATTTCCAAATATCCCATAATAAATCGAGGCTCCCATATTTCTATCAGTCGCGGCAGTTTACACGAACAAACGTCTCGTTATGGAGCCGACTAATGAGATTCTGCAATTTCAGCGGAAATATCGCCAAGACTGCCAATCTAAGTACATTATCCACACGAGGAGAAACAGCCACGACGCATTCAAACTGCCACGCACGACCATAAGCGTAAATAATCAATTGCCGATCAAATCGATCGACCATCGACCGAACGCATTTACTCATTTGTTCGCAATCACCTCTCAATAAACAGCTCGCAATCGATTTATCGCAACACTAACACCGAGAACAATTGCAATTCGCGTGCCTTCACTCGGCTTCCGCTAAGATTATCATCTCAAAGTGAAGCAATTCGACGGATTGTCTTACCTAGGGAAGACGAATGGAGCATCGGGTGCACCTCTCGAGACCCGAGACGCGTATTGGGGAGTTTCCCCGGGAGAATTAAATGCCGCCGTCGCTGAGGACTCTCGCGTCTACCGAGCGAGACGCACTCTCCGAAGAACGAGATAAAGATGATGAGGGTGGGGTGGCGCGGCGGCGGGGGAGGGGGTCGATGATTCTGAATAGGTTGTTGTTATCGCGAAGCCCGTCCCTCCTCGATACTGTTTGTTTTCCCACCGACACTAGCCCCGCTCTCTTTTTCTTCCATTAGTAACTTCACCCTTGCGGCTCCATGCTTTGTCCTTCCGTGATCTTGCCGCCGCTTTCTTCGTTGTGGTGACTTTCGTTGACTTTTGGTTATTTTGACTGTCGGATTCTGGCACGCGCGCGCGCGCGGGCCAAAGAGAGAGAGAGAGAGAATGCATTTTATGCGACGTGTTCTTTCATAGCTCTCTCTCTCTCTCTCTCTCTCTCTCTCAGTGTTTTTTTCTGGC
>NW_011948432.1:1949024-1951059 GCF_000503995.2 Ceratosolen solmsi marchali
CGCGGCCCCCCCCCCCCCCCCCCCGCCATGCGAGAGCCGCTGCGTCAGCTTCTTCTTTTCTTTCCGTTCGAGTAAATAAATCGTTAGGTATGAGCGATCGCGGTTCTAGAGAAATCTGTCTTTTAGAGTGATGAAAAAATAGCTTTTTAGGCGTAGTATTTATAAGAGCATCTGAAATTCGTAAAATATATACTCTCTAAAAATAATTTTTCAAAGCTACTTAATCTTATCGATGACTTTATAAATCAACTGGTGTTTAAAATTCCGAATAGGCGTTTTTCAATTTTGAGACCTTTGCGCTAATCCATTATAGCCCACACCCCCCCCTCCCCCCGCCCTGCCCCCTTGGTGCTATTCATTACTCGGCCAATTTAGACATTGCGAATAATTTATTTAATGGAAAAAATAAATGTTTTTTTTTCATTTTTTTTTTAGTTTGACAAATTTGTTGTAAAGTTCGCTGGAAAGATCCATCGACCCTTTCAGCGAATAATACTTTTTAACAAAATACAATGTAAAGCGATTGGTACTTTTTATAGTTCTTATGTATTTTTTTATTGTGCTGTAGTAAAAATTTTTAAAATAAATTTGATTTAATATTATAAGTAATATTATTTATCCCTGTGTTATATATAATTTGAGTTATTACATTACATAGCATAAGCGTCAAAATATCGGATACAATGGAAAAAGTTACGATCCAAAGGCTCAAAATGGTAATGGCAAACATAATTTATGTTTCACCAGTATTTTAATAGCTTGTTAAGATCATGCAAACGTTTTATTCTAATGAATACACTATGCATAATAATCATGCAACACATAATTAAATTAAAAATTATTCTCTTCTCACCGTGTGTGGGTGGATGCGTGGGTGTGGGTTGGCGAGTATGCGCGAAATGGTCAATTGCAAGATTTGAATGAACGTGTGCGTGCTTTGGTATGCTCATAAATAAATTCAATGTCACGCTGTTGTAAATCTCGTCTTACTGTGAGTCCAAAAACTACATAAACGAAAGATTAGATGAGCTCCCACTGATTAACTGCCTATGTGTAGTATTAAATCGAATGAAAATCATTACATTACAAAGCCCGCGGCAAGTTCAATGAGGTGAACATTTTTTTTGGAATTACGAGCACGATAAGAGAAATTCAAAACGAAATTATTTCTCTTCGCCGCTTAAGAAGTAAAGCTATCGTTAATATCCCAGTAAATGCTTAAACAAACTCAATCTCTCAATTTGCCAAGCATAGAGAAATTAATTACTTTCGTCTCATTGCCTATGTGTATTATGAAATTGCAGCTGAAAATAAAATGTGAATGTCAAGAGAGGCCTGAAAGGAATTTAAAAAATTCGCCTTGCCGACGTGTCAACGATCCACTGAATTTCCTCTGCGTCGCGGCACAAGCGACTTCCATGGAAAATCGATAAAAATAAGGAAAACGACAGCTAGGAAAGAGTTTTTCCGATAATCAAAGAAAGCCGGCGTGAAAAATTAGTACTCCCAAAGCCCCCGGGAGATAGATGCACGAGAGACGAAAATCCTTAACGCTCCACAGGCCACTTTTATTTTCGATATTTCCTCTTATTTATCTTATTTATCTTATCTTAATCTTTTTTCCAAATTGTTCTTGTTCATCTTTTACCGTTTTTTATGCGGCTGAGCAAAAAGTGTCGAGCGATGCGGTAGTCCGCCGGCCTTGGCCAGCCAATTTACTGGTGCAATCAACCTAGAGACCGATCCGAAAGTCGTGCGCGCGAAGTGGTTCATTGCTGCTGGTGTGGCAGCCAGGTCACAAGAGAGCCGCGAGACCACGGCGACGCGATTTCTCTCCAGCGTGGAATGCGGTCCGGTCTGCCGCTCCGGTCGCCTTTTTCTCGACCCGACAACGCCATCTCTCTAATCCGTCGTCCGCTTGGCCGGTGTACATGTGCCGCGCGTATCGCCGAGCTGCGAGGGGTGGGCGCGATTGGGCAGTGGTGGCTGTGGAGAGTTTGTGGGGTTTGTGCGACTGGAGGGAGGAAGGAGTAGG
>NW_011948432.1:1951080-1965446 GCF_000503995.2 Ceratosolen solmsi marchali
GTAACCGCGGGCTCCTTGTAATAAGCGTTTAAGCATCGTCGCCGGACGTCCCGTCAATAATAGTGCGCCGCCGAAGCATGAAAAAGTTGCGCGGAACACCGAGGCATCTTGCTGCCACCCCCTCCCCCCCCTCCCCCATCCCCCCTCCCCACTTTACTCGCACTCCTGTCTTTCGCGCTTTTTGTTTGCGCTTTTATGGGACGTCGCGTTGATTGCGCTAGAGTGGATGGGCACGGTGCGAAGGTATGGATCGCGTCTTCTTTCTCCACGACTGCAATGGGTTAAATTAAAATGCGCCTTGCATCATTATTTGCGCGATACTTTAATGATCGATGATCGCTCGCGTTAGCGCTTAACTAATCGTCGAGTATAAATAATAAATGCCTCGATCGAGAAGATAATATTGTATCGTTATCTTTGTTGTGTTATACCCACCACCACCACGTCCGGATGAACTCCATAATTTATGAAATCCATATATATCTAAAAATTATTAGGAGTGACAATTTTATCATATTGAATATCTTGTTTTTAATTTGTACAGAATTAACGTATTTTAATTATTGCCAGGTGTAAAAGATTATTGAATTATTGAATTGCAATATAATATTAGGGAATGTATTACTGGACGTTGCCTATATTTACAGTATCGCTTTATGTATTTAAATAATAATTATTTTACGCGTACAAGTACACTATAGCAAAAAATAATCAAATAAGCCAAGCAAATTATATTAAGTCATAATTTTCCCATAAGGCTTTCGATTATTTTTAATACATTAGCAGCTGAATATTAAAAACGCTTTCACATTCATTTCGTTTTGCGTTTTTGTTTTAAAGCTCATGTGGATTTGCTTTTATGATTATCAAAACTCTTTTAATAAAAATCCTACAATGTCTATAGTCGGATTACTTGAAAGCATTATGATATCCTCTATTCTTTTCCTCGCAGAATAAGATATATTTCCCATTTAACAGATCGTGGCTTTGACTCATTTTTTTTTTATTTTTTTTTTTTTTTATTTTTTTTTTTTTTTTTTTATTGATAAAATTACAATTTATTAGAATTTAATTTCGTAATGCGTTAAAGATTATGTACGAAAGTATCGTCGATGTGTTAAATTTATAAGAAATTCCGGTGTGACATATATTTAGAGTAATATTTATGATTTGCTAATATAATTTACGAAAAATAACGGCTTTACATAATTGCGTATGTAACCAGGCGTGTGCGCGTCGTTTTGTACGATACGAATTTATGAAAATCGCTAGGTGGCTATTTTGCATGCATAATTCTTACGAAACTCGTGAACGAGCAAAAGCTTGGCCTGCACACTCGAAAATTAATTTCTCTTCCTAATAAATCACTTTAAAAACCGCGCGGTATCAGCAGTAAAGAGTGAGAGAGAATGAGCGAAAGAGTAAGGGCGAGAGGAGTGACACAGTGGGGTGGGCGACGTGTTGGAGTGGCGTTTGTGGGGTGGGTAGGCGGTAGTGATTGGGTGGGTGGGGGGGGGGCGTCATGAGCCAGAAGAGAGAGAAATGCAGCATCGTTAATGAATATAATGACTAGCGTCTGGTCATTATCTACTGTTGCTCTCTTCTTCTATACTTCAAGTACGGCCCTACATTTTGAACGTTAATTTCATCGTGCAATAATGATTATGCGGAAGAAGCGTGACTCGCTATAAGCGAGTTTTCCAAGACCGACGGGACAATTATGCAGCGTGCGTTACGCATTGGGTGGTGGTGATGTTGGTAAGAGATGGTTGGTATTTATCTCCGACTAATACTCTTATTTATAATAAACCACTGTTGCCCAAAATTGTGACATGTAATGTAATTTTCGTAGAAATGCTGATTTTACACCTTTAGTAAGTATAGAGAGAAATGTATGCGTGTGTGTGTGTGCGCGCGCGCGTGTGTGTGTGGATTTAGGTGATAAATGAAGGATTATTGATATTCAAAATGTCACACCTATATGCAATAATGTAAATACATAGGCATAAATAATTATTTGATTATTTTATCTTGTTAGTGCAGATAAGCTGTAACGTTAATTGCCTATTGATTGATTAGTATATGCGAGAGCTGATTGTCGTCTACAAATGTTCAAATTGTAGACGAAGAGAGAAGAGAAGTTCCGTAAATAAATATATTGAACAGAGATATCTTCATTTTTTTTTTTTTTTTTACCTGATAATCATAATTTATAAGAAATTATCAATTATTGTATTATTATTGCCATTACTACCCTAATAATCGTCTATTTAGAAATAACATATTCGGCAAGATGCGATGTTACTTTTTAAATTATATTATTATTTTGTAAATAAAAAGATTGTATTGCGTTTGAATTATTATCGTCAAGTAATAATACATCTTAAATAAGAACGTGTGCGAACCGTACGTTAAGTAACGTTTGCCCATATATAATCATATGATTATGTATGCAATGGCATAGGCATATTATTACGTCAAATCATATCTCAAACTAATCGAAAAATATAAGTATATACGACTGCACATGATATGGTATATGATTTCCTATATATATATATATATATATATATATATATATATTTGATATGTCGTATATGGTCTTAAAAACAACGTGTTTTTTTTTTTTTTTTTTTTTGACATATGGAACACAAAAATTAATTATCTTATTAAAAATACGACCAGTTTCTATTAAATAAAGTGAGATAATTTATATATTATAATTTGCCTCTTCCATTCATTTCTAACTCACTACTATTTTTCTATTATTTTTAATTACCTTAATATCTATTGAATAAACGAAATTATTCTATTAAAAATATACGCGTTCGTATTTTATTATCTATTCCATGTTAAAGTCTGTAATAATCTGTAAAAATCTTATTATCTTTATTATCGTAAATAATCCATTTTTTATTACTTTAACGCATGATTATGTTAATATTTATTGTTCTTACGATTTGCCTCCGTGGTCCTTTCTAAATGTAATGTTTAAAATATAAAAAAGAAATTTATCAATTTTTTATAAAAATCTATAATTTCATATAATTGTAATATTTCAGTTCAATTATGTTTCTATAAATAATGTTTTTTATTCAGCATATAATTGACTAATTTTTTACAGCGATTAAAGATTTTCAAAATATATTTTATCCACAAGTCTTCCTTTTTTCCAATTATTTTATTTTATTATATATTACACAAGATGGTTCTCAAATTCATCCCTTATATCAACAGATTTATAATATTTAGTTCAACTCTTGCATTGATTAATAATAATAATAATTATTACATTTTAATGATATTTTACTTCACTACTAATATGGTAAATGTTTTGTATTGAAATTTAATTTCTGTACTTATTTTAGTTTATGTGCGTGAAGGAGAATGAGTGAATGCATGAGCATTTGAGTTTGTATTTGTATGCGTGTGCGTGAGCGCGAGCGTGCGTATGCGCGTATCAGCATTCATATTTATATTGAACAAACTCAAAAATATATGAAGAAATTATAATCTATTCTTTTTGGCATTAAAATAATAATTGATTATTCTCTTTTTGTGTTAGGAAGTATTATCGTTAATATAAAATGCTTTAAAATTTGTTTGAAACTTTAATTTTGTATTCAAATTTTGATTATTCTACGCATACTTTATCATATTTTGCATAGTTTATCATATTTTATTTAAGTTTAGTGATCATAAACGTTTAACAATTTATCCAAATGGTTTCTCTATCTAGTCCATAAACCAGTTTAGGTTTGTTATTCTCTTAGGAAAAGCGAAATAGACACAAACATCAATATATAGATGGATGGGCGGATGTATGTATGGATGGATGGATGGATGGATGGATAGGACAGATTGGATATATAGACTGAGAGGAAAACACGAAGATAAATAGATAAATAGAGAGAGAGAGAGAGAGAGAGAGAGAGAGAGAGAGAATTAGAGAGAAATGACCAATAAATCCTAAACTTTTACTTTAGAATGTTAAAATATTTGTCATGAATATCGAAATTTTGTTATTGGAAGAATAAAAATATACAAGAGATAATCGGTAAAAAGTCTGAAAAGAATATTGATACGCAACAAATGCATATAAAATTATTAAATCTGTTGATATATATGAAAAGTCACGATCATTATAATATTGCATGTATAGACAGCGTGATTATATTTTAGAATTTGTATAAACTTTAAGATTTATTATTATTATACATCAATAAAGAAAATTAGGAATATATTTATGTATGTCATTGGTGAGATCTGACATTTTTTATTAATATGATATTTAAAGATACGTGAAGGTTTTATTTTATTCGTAAGGTGACAAACTATTTGTGATCACATAATGCTCTAACTTTATATTTATGATTTTCAAATTTTATTATTCTTTACATTTATGAAAAATTTAAGTTATTGGTACGAATGGATTGTGTATTAAAGTAGTGACAAGTCAAAGAACTTTTATGAATATACATTATAAATAAAATAGATCAAAACAGAATATACGCTCTTACCCACACACTATCACTATATTTAATGCATATATATATATATATATATATATATACACTATACATAAATTTTATTGCGAGTTATATAAACTTTAGCTTCTTTTACAATTTTGAGTAATAGCCTTTTCACTAGATTGAACTATCCCTCGTTGTACATTAAAGTATGGATAGGTTATTAAAGTATCAGCAATAATACCATCACATAAAGCCAAATGGAAGCTAGTTGTGATTCAAAAACACTAAAACTTTAAATACAATTCAACCCAAATAGAATTGGGGTTTATTACGGTCGGCCTTATCCGTAATTGTAGAAACTAATTAACTCGTTTTTCAATACATAACATTTACAGGCACGGCACATTTATCCATAGTTTGAAGTACTCTCGACTTTCCAATCCGAATAACTTCGTTTTCTCTTTAATATTATACTCGCCCCTTCCCTGTCTCGCTCTTGGCTTTCGCATATTTCAGTAATAACTTTACACATGGCTGTCTTTATCGCGGCAGTAACGACGCGTAATTACCAAGTTCAGCATTACCATATCGAAGAGATAAATAGTCGGCTTTTAACTTGTCCCCTTGTTCACTCTCTCTCTCTCTCTCTCTCACACTCTATATATCTCTCTCTCTCTCACACACTCTCTCTCTCTCTCTCATTCTCCGACGTTCCTTTTTGCTATCCTATCTTTTAATCTCAGTCTGTTTTTACTTTCGGCCGCTACCTCATAATACTCGACTGCTACATTGAAAATTTCATCTGACTTTTTGTGAGGGAGATGAACAGTACAAGGCGAAGACAAGAGACAGTAAACAGACATGTAATAGCGCAGTGATAGCTGGTTCTCTGATGTACTAACTGTGAACAATATGCATTTCAGTACTTTTGGCTTGAGAAGCCATAGCTTAAACATCCAAATATATTTAGATATTTGTAAGTTTATTCTCTTTACACAATAATACATTTGCAAATTCGAAAAATGAAGTGAAATTTCGTGATTACTTTATTGCGACTGCCGAATTTAGATGTACTTTGTTGTTACATTTCAGAATGTTTACATGTATTTTACTTGGAATTCATAGCGCACTAAAATAATAATTACAAATCTTTCTTATGTATACATATTAATTATAATAATATTTTTTTTTTCCCTTTTTTCCCTTTTTTTTTTATAAAAGTATTAATTGTTTTACATAAATTTAGGTCCATTTTAGTGTATGATATTTTATTAAAATTTATTTAAATAAAATGGGAATATTTATTTATGTAGTTAAGTAGTTTTCTCATGCTTTCATTGCATTAACAATCTTAAACATTTTCATCATCATTTTCATTAATAAACATTTCTTTATCAAACATTTTAATTTTCATTACTTATCGATATATTTTACAGACATGTTTCATTTTATATGTATATTAGAATAAAGGAATTTGTAATAAATACATAATATAGCTATCGTGAGCTTGCTAAAGCGTATGTTTATAATATTGTTGAAATATGGAAGGAGATTATACATGTTCTAGGATAATTTTACAGCTTAATTGAATAATAAATATTGCACAATACAGAATTATAGGTTTGGGTGGGTAGTGCAGTCCACCTTCCTCGGGATTATTTAATCAGCTTTTACGAAGTACTTTGTTTCCACTTATTTTATTCGTCTATAATTTATCGTCTGCATATGGACATCGAGTGACAATGCAATAGTGTCCATGACGCATTTCTCTCTCTCTCTCTCTCTCTCTCTCCTTCCCTCTCTGCACGTGTCCCTCGCCATCTCGTGAATATGCGAACAAGTGCACATGGTCATGCGGCAACGAAAATTATAGGGATGCTCTCTCACTCCTTCCCTCATTCTCTCTCTCTCTCTCTCTCTCTCTCTCTCTCTCCCTCTCTCCCTCTCTCCCTCTCTCTTTCTCTCTCTCGCCTCGCCTGGTCTCGCCTCGCCTGGTCTCGCCTCGCCTCGTAAGCCTCTTCTGTCTCCCTTTTGCGCCGCCTGGTCGTTTACGCCCAAGATAATTATGGCGATGCACGCTGTGGCTTATACGGACGCAAGAGACGCTGCTCGAACTCGCATGGCCTCGCCAAAGGTTGGCTGACGGTGCGCAGCTCCTGCGTTACTCAGAAAAAAAAATATATTCGCGCCGGGTAGCGAGCCGACGTATGCCAATTTTAATAACGCGAGGCTTAGGGCGAGCCGTAGTGGTGATACGTCAATCACGTTACGGCCGTTTAAGTGTAGGAGTTTCTCGCGTGTGCGATATCGCAGGTCGAGGCACGCAAAGTTAAATCGACAGCTGAAGTTAAACCGGAAAGTTTATCCCGATATTGAGCCAGGCGTGACTGCTTTTTAACTACTTTGATGGCGGTTTACGGTATTGTTTTAGGCGCACATGATTTGGTGCACACTTTTCTCCTTCTCAATGATTTTTGATGATCTTGCGTGCCTCGGTCGAGCAAAGGCAGAAAAACACACTCATCGCTCTGCCGTAAGATGTAGTTTGGTTTTTCAAAACGAGGAATCGACGACGAATCCATCGTATCCTCTCAACGCGAATGATCGACAGTATATGTATTAAATTAATAAACACTTTATGTATTAAATGGCCCCGCACGAATGAATTATATCAATAGCCTTAAACATTTCCGCTACGTTAAATTGCCTAATAAGGATTTTAAAAATAATTCACATTTATCGGTAAAATAATCGGAGATTTAATAATTCACGCTATGATTATTATACATATTTTCATGGGGATGACTTTCGACTCGCGTTCCTAATGATTTATATAATTTACGAGCCATAATTTATACGACGCAAGGCAATTACATAAAATTATTGCTGCCAATGTGGCCTCGATCTTTTGTTGTTTATCCACCGACTAAACAATTTGTCCGCTAGTTTATAATTTTCCTCGAGATTGCAGCCTCTAAATCAGGAGGGGTAAAAAGTAGTCCCCCATACGCAAAAAGTGAATTAAGCCTCTCATTAATGAATGTAATCAGACGGCAATCTTGCGACGTGCCGAGAGCCGAGATAAGGGCAGTTTTCATAACAAAGAACGATAAACATCCTACTTACAGACGCTGATCCTCGCGATCTTCCTCGAAGTCCATCTCGTGGCATAGCGAAGACCGCGGCACAATCATCGGCTGACGCTTATATTACTCGAGGGAAGAAAAAAAAAACGGGCGCTCGCACACATACAAGCGCGCGCGCGCCGCACGCTCGCAAAACATCGCCCAACGCATATACGTGCAAATAGAGAAGACGACCCACCGCGCGCGTTTACTTTCTGCGGGGAGATAATGTGAGACAGACATATAGTGCGAGCGCGCACGCGAGAGAGAGAGAGAGAGAGAGAGAGTGAGAGAGAGTGAGAGAGAGTGTGGCGGTTCGAGAGGGAGGGGGGGGGATGGGAAATACCAGGCTGAGGAGGCAGGTACTTTCGCCTTATCTACGCCGAGACAACGCTCTCGCTAATTTCTCGACTACACTACCAGTGGGGACTGATATTTATCGTCCTGGAGTGCCGGCCGGCACTTAGGAAACCTCCTCGCGCGCCTCCGACGATTCTCTCTCGCTGTCTCTTTTATTCCCTCCTCTACTACCATCGCTTGTGCTTATATGGCCCTGCCAAGTGAGTGTTGGTACTTTATATTCAACCTCTATTCACATACGCGATTAAGGGTGCATGCCGCAATGCACAAATGCTTCCAAAACTCATCCTGTTTATTTGCTTTGAAACTTATGAATTATTTCAAATGGTTGCTAAATGCAGGAATACGAAATAATCGTTAAACTTAATTTTATTCGTCCCTTTACATAGCTTTTATTAAGTTTTATGCTTCTTTATCGCGGCTGCAACTTGAAATAGTTGATGCGAGCCATCGTATGGCACTCGGCTATATTTTAATAACGGATACTGAATCTTGATTGATGGTTGATTACGAAAAGACTATTAATTGGCCCCAAAAGTTTCAGATTAGCTCGATCGATCGAAGCAAGAATGAATGGTGCGAGAGGAGAAACTGATAAATACGTGGGCCTCTCACATAATATTTAATATATCCATCGGCAAAGATCGTTTCTTTGAATAAAATAAGATAAATGTTAAAAAAAAAAAAAAAAAAAAAAAAAAAAAAAAAAAAAAAAAAAAAAAAAAAAAACCTAATTATATCATCGTATTCGACGAAATGTTATTCAATATGATGATACCGATGATGTGAGAGCTGATAATATAAAAGCAGAAGATTACGAAAATAATTGAGTCGACTGTTTGGCGAAATGACTACAATAGTCCAAAGAATATCACATTGTGAAGTAAAATTATAAATCGCTTTTTTTCGCAAAGCACAGCCTAAAGGACAATTTTCTAAGTAAAAGATAGGGGAAAAAAGCTTGTATAAGGGATAAATGTCTGGCTTATAAATTATCCTGAATACGCTATTTTTTAAATTTTTTATGATTGTTCGAGTTTTCTGTCCAGTTCAAGTCGATGCTCTTAATTAAGCTTATCCTTCGAGAAAATTTATTGTTCTAGATTACAATTTAGTAACCAAAGCCGCTATTACAATAATAATTTAAATTTACTATTCTATTATTATATTTAGCATAATTATATAAGCATTCGCCTTGATATCAAACTTAATATTAATGACAATCGCGAGTACTGGCATGGCTTTATTGCGCTAATCGGCTAATTATCGAAACACTGAACTTATAGCAATTTATTGGACTTAATCTTGGAATTACCTCTTTCTACGCTCCTTTTATGTTGTAATGATATAGGAAAGAGGTGCCTCCAGTTTTCGAAAAATTTGTCCGATAACATTAAACAATGATTATTGGCAACCGATATCAATCGCTGCTTAATTAAATGTTCTAAAGCAATGCCAAAGCCCCTTTAATCAACCATTTGCGCGCCACCATTTAGTAACAAAAATTTAACATTTTAATCGTATCAAGATCGCGAGCCGACCCTTAAATACCGATATCCTCGTTATTCGCATGAGTCTCTCCCTCGTGCCGCCAACCACTGGCGCGGCGCCTTCTTTCTTCATCCTCCATATTCACGATCTTGCGCGCATCCCTTCCTCTCCGCCATTAACCACATCTCTCGAGTCTGTGAATTGAAAGAGGAGACAAAGGATGAGAGACGGCAGGATAAAAGAAGTCCACGGAAAGAGAAACTAAATAGGGAAGAAGATGAAAATAAAAGCTCGGCGCGGGGATCAATTAGCCGAGCAAGAAATATACATAAAGAGTAAACGATGGATACTAGAAGCAAATATATTGTATATACGTATACGTATATGTATATGTATATAATACAATCGAGATTCCTCGGTCGACTTTTCCTTATCTCGTGTTTATTTCAAGGCATTTTATTATCTATCTTTACGGGCCATAGTAGTATCTTGTTTCCTTCTCACCTTTCAATCAACAAATTTGGCCATTCACTTCTGTTTGTTGGGGCTCGTTTGCCATTTACCTCTTGTTTAGATGTTGAATCTTTCAAAGCTTCGCCCTCCTTCTTCTTTATCTTAGAAACAAAAGATATTAACACAGTCGAGAATCCCTTTTTCATTCTGTTTCTCTAGCAAGTATTCTCCTACGCCCCGATTTACCGGAGTCTGCCGGATGATGCGCCTTTTTATGGTTCCAGCAGTTGGTGTTGGTATGTTTTCATTGGTCGAATGGAGGGTAATCGAAGCTTCATCTATACAATTCACATTCAAGAGACTCTAATGACTAGAAACTACAAATATATCAATAATGATTTGCTTTGTTAATGAAAAGAAAGAATAAAGAAAAAAAAGAAAGTAAAAAAAGAAGAAAAAAAGAAGAAAAAAAGAAGAAAAAAAGAAAGAAAAGAAGAAGAAAAGAATAGAGAAAAGCGAACGGCTCGTCCTATTACATAAATGAGTTTCACGTTTCAATCGTTAAATCATATCTGCCTATAAACATATAAAATATCGACGGTAATGCTGGCCTGGCCCTAACATTCATACGATAAGCAACAATAAAAATTTTCCCTCCACCCGAAACATACATACACTCGCGTAAAAACATATAAAGAGAACTACAAAATCGTTTATGGGGGCAGTTATCCTATGCGCAGTGTGTGTAGGTCGAAAGCGCAAATACACCAACACGTTTACACTCTCCCAGTGACATTCCGTGCCTTTTCTCCGCTCCCTCTCTCCCGACCCACAACGTCTCTTCCTCCCTGCTATCCCCGGCCACAAAAGCACGAGCATTTAATAATGCCACTCGACGCTTAATTTATCAGTGAAATTATTAAACAAATTTCAAGGACGCTAAATTTCACTCCACGTCGCCCCTATCATCACATGGCCCAGTCGTGCGGGCGCGCCCGTGCTAATGCTCCGTGGAAGCCTGGAGCCTCACGACTCTATGCATCGCTCAACAGCCGTTAACCGTTACGCCAAGCTTTTGGTGCTGAGGCTCGTAAAGAAGGGCCGTACTCCCTTATCGCCAATGCGACCCTATAAATGCAGAGTACGAGTGCCGTATTTTCACGTGCGCGTGCGTCTAGATCCTATTTCGCGATCCATACGGCCGATTGACTGATGCTCAGCCCGTGAACTAAAGCCCCTCTCTCTATTCTTCTCCTTTTCCTTTTTCTCTTTTTCCTTCATTCACTCCCTTCCTCTCCCTGATTTTAAACATATCGATGTAATTTTCTGCGGCATGGCTTTGCCCCCTATCGCCATTTATTTATTATCGGGAATCGGATGGCACTTGGACTCTCTCTCTCTCTCTCTCTGTCTCTCTCTCTCTCTATTTATCTCTCTCTCTCTCTCTCTCTCTCTCTCTATATATATATATATATATCTCTCTATCTCTCTATCTCTCTATCTCTCTATCTCTGTCTGTCTGTCTCTCTATCTCTCTATCTCTGTCTGTCTGTCTCTCTTTGTCTTTGTCTCTCTACGATGCCGCAGTTTATTCGGCTCAGTGCCTTTATAACACAATCGACATTCTATTCGTGAAAATTGATGAAACCAATTTTAAACGCGTAAAATTCAATTTATAATTTTCTAGAATAAATAGTTACGTATGTTGGCGAATGCTTGTAATCCGTTTGCAACAAATTATGAATGTCAGAGCAAGTAATTAAATAACCAAAGTACCAAACTCGATCGAATAATGTGACGAATAACATTACCTTCTCTTTAACAATACAATATCATTTCTTATAAATTTGTTTGACAAAATTTTATATCCAAAAACGCACAAGCCTTCTCAAATTCAAATTATAATTTTATAATTATGCACCGTATTTATAAGAGTAATTTTGATTTTATTGGGTCAACGAACTGGCTGCAAATCAATCATCGAATTATTATATTTTTCACGAATAATGAAGAATTATATTTTTCATGAATAATGAAGAATCGCGGAGCAGCATTATGTAATACTTTTATGTGGCGATAATATTTGAAAAAACGAGAATGTGCATAAAGATTGGATTTTTGTGTCGCCCACTAAACACTAAACAAACCATTTAATGATTGTAGATTTTAAGATTAGTTGAATTTTGAAAAAGCAACAATTTTTTGTTTGTAAGATGAAAGGGAAATACGATTTCTGATTTAAGTGAATAGTAAGAATGCTCGATTGCTGTTACATTCGGCTCATTTGGCTATTTTCCAATGGCCGCTTAACAATATTTATGCAAAGTAGTGCTTGGCCTTACTTTCGAATTTATAATGTTTACAGGAATTTATCGATATGCGGGCCGAGAGTGAGAGATCGGGAAAAGCTATAGGTAGTTTATAAATAAAATTGGCATAGCATCGAAATATCGCCTTCTACGATAATCACACTCACATTGCCATTTTAGAAGAATTAGAAAAATTTCAGCGTTGAAAAGTAATTGGCACTCGAGCAGACGCACAGGCGTTTAATTATAACGAAATCGTTAAAACAAACGGCAAGAAATACCGTAGGTGCATTAAACAAATAAATTTTATATCAGAAATCAGCGAGGCAGACAAATCTGGATCAGCGCGATAAAAGAAACGAGCCTACTGGAAATACCGTTGAAAAGTCAATTATCGTCCATTACCCATCTTCATGAAATAGGAGATGATAGTTGGGTAAGTGAACGAGAGAGAGAGAGAGAGAGAGCACGACAAAAGCTTTTGTATTTTCTCATATGGAAAATGCGTAAGCTCGCTGAAAGTTAATTAAATTGATAGTCCTGTGTAGGAGCGGTAGCGGCGAGTAAAGTCTCGCGAGTGCAACTAGGATGGCATCACTGACAATTATCTACTCGAGTGCAATTAGCGAACGGGGAGAGACGACGTTATCGAGCCGCCGGCCTTGGGGGACCTAATCGCGTAATGTTAGCTCAGCCGTTTCCAAACTCGAGGACAATATTTCCGATGCGTGTGTCACCGAATGGGGCGACGAAACTCCACGAACAAACATTATCCTGGCTATTACGTAAGGAATGGATAGTCGATCAATTATATCGACCAATACTCGGCGATCGTAGATCCTTGATATTTTCACGAGACCCTTGCCGTCGGATTTTCATGTTAATCGGAATGGGAAAATACAGTGGCGGCACGCTTTTCGTAGTTTATACGAACGTTATATTGAGCGAGGATTCGCAACTTTTTTTTAACGATGAATAATTTCATGGCCGTCTCGCAGCGAAAACTTCGATATTCCTCGCTATCGCGGTCATCGAGACTACTCGCCATTACATCAAAAGAGCAACAAAACTTGGAACGATAACCCGGCAAATTTCTTCTACTACTCCAGCCAAGCGCTACGGCAACATTTCCATAAATCCCCAATATCGATACATTTATCTCTCGCAATCGAGTCGCCCGCAATCTTAACGTTATCCCTTAATTTTAGTAAATTATCCCTTTACAAATTCAATTTTCGGATGCACACGAGTAAGGAGTTTCCATCCTTCGACGTCTATGGCCTGACTCTTATCAACACTGCAGCCAATACCCGCAACAACAGGACGCAATTGGCAAAGAAGTTTGGCTGATCGTAGTGAAATGCCCCGTAGTATCCTGGCGCATCCGTGGACGCGTCCTTGCCGAGCGAGGCAGGCGCCCTTCTCGAGGGACGTGGCCATTAGAATTCAACCGAGTCCTCTTGTCCCGACACTCGTGCGAAAGCGACGCAGAGCGTGTAAACGTCGGGCTTGTAAAGCCGTTTAATTGCGGCGCGCCCGTAACACCTGGTCGAGGGCCATAACCGGGCAAACCTCGGGCGACCAAAGGTTGATGCCTTGGTCTCGTCACGTGGTATGATGATGCACATGGAAAAGGAAGGAAAGACCCCAACCTCGAGCTCCTCTCCTCACCTCCCGTGCCGAGCCACTCTCGCCACTCTCGCCACTCTCGCCATTCTCGCCATTCTCGCCATTCTCGCCACTCTCGCGACTCTCGCCACTTCTGGGTGTTGTACCCGGCCTCCAATCCATTATCGAACGTCGGCGATGGTCCAAGAACTCTCGAGTCGCCATTTGCGTCGGGATACGCGACGGTTTATAATCAGACGAGATTACAATTCGTACAAACAAATGCCCTTGCTAGTGTCGTGTTCTAGGCCGTCTCGAGAGTTTTCGTTTTATAGCCGAAGCAGCGTTCGGGGCCGATCGTCCAAATGTCTCGGGATCATCTCTCGGGAGCGAGGGTGGCAATCACGATCATAGGCAAAAGTAAGGAAACTCCTGGTGTACTACCTGGGACGATCGGCCATTGATTAGCTCAAGTCGGACGCGGCTCGGGCATAGTCGACGAGTCTTTCGTCAGGCGGATCGAGGTGAAAAAGTCCAGGGGATTGAAT
>NW_011948432.1:1965522-1974555 GCF_000503995.2 Ceratosolen solmsi marchali
AATGGGGAGGGGGGGGGGGGGGGGGGTAGCACAAAGTGAGAAAGCCACTCGATCGGTGTTGTTTTTTTTTCCTCTAGGACAATGAATAGGCCGTGGACCTGGTGTTTTGATCGACTACGCGTGGAGGGGGAGGGTGGTAGGGGTTAGGCGAACCAAGGCTTCGAGGCGTATTAGGCGTCGCGTGCGCAACCGACTTTTATCTCGCGTGCGTGCGGCTCGCATCGGCAATTTTTCTCCCCGATCAGCCCTCGTACACGGCTCCGCCGCTCCTCACTCCCTCGGCTTCCTCTCACGGGCGCACCGGCCAATGACTGCCCCTTTTTTTCCTTCACGCTGGCCAAATTACCTCGGCCTTTAAGCGCCGAGAGGATCAAACGAAAACAATATATGATATCGTCGATATTGTATTGGCGATCGGCTAATTGCTGGTAAGACTTTCGAGGAGTTTAAAATAATCGTACCACGTTACCGCTCCTTCCTTCGCTGTTTCCCCAATTCATTTACGCTGTAAATGCTTCGCGAGCAAGAGTCGAGCACGGTTATAATATCAAAACTTCACACCTTTGTTGCTCATTAAGCGGCCGATGTAATGCTGTGCCTTTTCGAGAAAATTGATTGGCATAATTCATGCTTATAATGGCGTTTTTAGCGTTTTCGTTGCTGAAGGCAGTTAATACCTTAGGCATTTATTAACAGCAAATACAGTGTTGAGTAATATTAAGTGTGGCATTTTCCATGTAATTTTGCAGCTTATAAATTAAAGTTAAGAGGAAAACTGAAAAGTAATTATAGGCGATAATTTTATTGTACTTATTACACGTTTGCATCGCTTAGCGCTGGATATAGGAAACAATTTACCAACTTTAAATACTGAGATTACTCGGCTTTAGTAAGGCCAAATTATAAAATAAAAGAGTCGGGGTAAAATCAAAGTTCGATCACTGGCTTCGGCTAGGAACAAAACGCTCTAATTATATCGTAACCGACTAGTAAAAAGCGCACTTAAAAACCTATCGACTAACGCTCTTATATTAATGATGGGAGTAGCTCGAGGGACGGAGGTCGGCCTGCTCATCTCTCATCCGTTTGGCGAAGCAAAAAATAAAAGCAGATACAAGGACACGAAGTGGGCAAAAAAGGGGGTGAGTCGAGGCGTCACGTAACGGAAGTTTCGGTAGATGTAAACGTAGCTTAACAGGAAATCGAAATCCAATGAGCGGGAGGGAAGAAGGTACGTGAGGTTCAAACTCGGTACGCCATGCACATTCTCGGCGCGAGTGTCAACACACACATACACACATGCACGCACGCACACGCTGTGTCCCTCGCGCTAACGCAATTATGATTTTAGCGCAGTCCGTGTTAATCGAAATTTCTCTCCGCACCCGTATACGCGTTGCCTTTTTGTTTGTGTGTGCTCGCGCTCATGCCCGTTGGCACTACAGCCACATTTGTGTCGTCGTGGCAGTGTTGGCGATGGTGACGGTGGTGCTGGCGGTTGGTGGCGGTGGATTGCTATGTGGGGGACGGGGGAGGGTCGGGCACACACGGAAAAAGCGACAAATCGACCGATCGGGAATGTTACTCCTTCACTCGCTCCCTCTTCCGGGATGCTCCTTTCCATCGGCCGCTTTCTTTCTATCTCTCGCAATCTCTCTCACTCGTTCGCGTGAACTTTCGCACTCGTCCGTTAAATTGTTGAATTTATACGACCCAAGAATTTTCATGTAAATTATCGAATAGATTACAACGTCTGAATTTCTGTTATGCTATTTCATCCGTTACTTACTCATTTCAAATTTCGTGGATGATAAATTTGTCAAGTAATTTTGTACAATGTTACGGGACAATGTAGGAATAAATTCATTTATTATATACGCAATGATATTATATAATAATACACGAAAATTCAATTTAAAATTATACAATATAGTTATACACGTGTACAAGATTAATGTAACGTCATTAAAAGAAGCAGTTTTATGATTTATTTAATTTTCACACGGTTAAGCTGATAAATTGAAAATTCATATTTTTTGTTTGTTCTTTTATTTTTGTTTTTTTTTTTATTTTGGTTTTTTTTTTTGGTTTTGTTTAGTGTCAAGTAAGTTTTGCCCTAAAATCTAGATTCGCGCGTAATATTATAATTAAAATTACTTTTCAATTTAACGTTATTAATTATTATAATATAATATATAATTAGGTCGAGTACACATGTGAAGCTAATATGAAAATTATCAAGATATTTTGCATTTAAGAAAGATAACAATATAGTCATAAGCCTTATGAATTACAGTTCAGATAAGGCAAATGTTTACACAACATTACTTTAAATCAGATCTTTGAATTTCCAATATATATATTTCTCTACATCACACATTTCCTCGACAAATAATGTTGAATATTAAATGCTCTTAACATATGAGTAGTACTTATAATTTTTTTTTTAATTTCTTTAATGTTGCTATAATTTCACTTTATATAAACATATTCATACCACTACATTCGTTTTAATTTTGTTTCTTCTATATCTCCCTCCCATTCATCCATCCACCCTCATTTACCATCTCTATCTCGCTTATCTTCTCTTAAACACTTCCCTGCCCTCTTGGCTTGCATTCATTAATTAGTAGATCTCCCATTAGCAATGCTATACGCAATACGCAATACGCAGGTACCGAATCAACATTTGCGTCTACGCATATATGCAGTTTGTACACCGAAATCCTGTGGAGTATATACTACGTACACGCGTATACCTATTAGTGTATATATTATCGCAATTTATCAATGTACTGGTATTACTACTATGTTATGTATCGTTGAGTACGTATGTGTTTTATTTGTATTTATGCATTTGTGCACGCTCGCACTCATCCACACGCAAATCCAGGAGCATTTATTACCGTCCTATGACCTCTCGTACTGTTAAATCTAGTTTAAATTCAAAATTTATATCTATCACCTACTTTAGATTATCAAGTTTATGAATAGCAATATCCAGTATATTTCAATAAGCAGTGATTTCTTACTTTCCTTACTATTGGCCTTATAAATTACTTATTTTGTATTTATTCGAATGGGCTTCAGCTTTCATTCGTAAAATAGAATTGATTTTTTTTTTTGTCTTCAATATTTTAAAAGTATTTAAATATAAATATATGTGCATTTGTGTGGGGGCGTGCCTGTGTAGATATGCTTCATACTTTTGCGAATGTACGCGTATGTTTACGTGAACACCTGCACCTGCATATTCACACACGCAGACGCGCAGACGATAAAAGAAAAATCAATTTATACATAAATTTGTTGAATGAATTTTTTTTCTTCATTTTACTCGTTTTACGATTGTCATTTATACAAGAATATTATTATGATGTTGATTATGGATATATAAATCTTGATATGGATCTGTAATTTATCCTGACATTTCGAAGATTTAGTAAAAGTGATGTATGAGTAAAACATAAAGCACAAATTATTGATTAAGCAACTTTATCAAGTAAAAGTCTCGTGCTACTTTATGCTAAAAGGGCATGACCAGGGAATAAAATGCAAAATAATTGAATATTACTTGTTGGCAGAGTGTAATTAACGAGCAAGCCCATTTCCTATATCAACGAAATAATTATAAAAATAACAACTGTCAAATTTGAGCATTAAAGGTCGAGAGAGTCTACATTTCTATAAGCCAACAACCCCTGCCAATTTTTCATCTCTTATGGCTCGTTAATTACAGGCGAAAAATCCCGACGCCTGTAAGATAATGAGAAGCTTTCAAGCGAGCCAGGTACATAAGACGCAATTAGGAAAATTTTGCCAGCCCTTATCAAACTGTAAATTGATACCCGTTATAGCCGAGCGTTAAAACCCGGACCAATTAGGATCTTTTTCGGGGTCGAAGGATACAGATGGGCAGTACTACATCCCACTTGGGCTCCAACCTCGCCTTCTACTTATGTGAATTAATGCGGACGGGCCGGATGCGCTTACGAGCTTAAAGTGGGAGCCCAATCGGGGGCTCGACAAAGTCCCGTGTCCCCCCGTTTTCCAGTCCCAATCGAGCAAGTACCCAATCGGCGCCTCTCCCCACTTCCACGTATCACCCGATGAATAATAAAACTTTGTCGTTGTTGCGTTGGCAGGGACCTGCGGCCGGCCAGCTTGGAGAAGGGCCAGGAACTGCTGAGGCTCCGATTTTACGGGGCTTACGCCTGGGGAGGACCCCTCATCGTCGCCGGACTGGCAGCCTTCCTGGACCACCTGCCCCAAACTCCGGGGCAAGCTTTTCTGAGGCCACGATTTGGCGAGAAACAGTGCTGGTTTTACGGTGAGTGCATATCACTTCATCCACTGCACTTCGTTTAATTCATTTCATCCCTTTAACGCTCCCGCGATCTGCAATCGGCAATCGCGTTGGCGACATGCGAGTTATTCTAATTGATCCGTTTCCTCTCACCCTATCCAACCCCCGCACCAATCTTCCATCGTCTTAACTGCTGGACTATGCTTCCTGTGAAAAGCAATTTTACATGGTGCGCGACTACTACCGTACTACTACCATAAAATTAAAATATCCCTTTATCCCTTTTCCTACCATCCTTCTCTCTCATGTTTGAAAATTTTACATCACCCTCGAATATAATATCAATATTCTATGGAATTAATTAATTCTCGATATAATTTATAAACGCTAAAATTTAATTTTATGAAACATGTTGTCCTCTCTTTCTTTTCCATAATATTATACTTCACTATATTTTCATTAGTTGTAATTACTAACGAATGGCATATCGTCGGATTCTTCCCCCAGCCTGTGAAGTTTGTCGCGCGCTAAACAGTTGGGCATACAGCTGCGAATTATTAACCAGTCAAGCGATTGAATCCTTTCATTTATTTTTACATGCGCATTAACATTAAAAGTCACAGGTCGTAATATTATCTTTCGTTCGCTTATAAATTGTGATAATAGATAGAAAGTTCATTGAAAACGATGCTATGTTTGAATATATAAAGTGTTGGGAGTACATGTATTTCTATGATTTAAGACAATGTCCATTGTATAAGGGACATAAAGAAATGTCTTGGATATTAAAAATCAATAGTCCTTCTCCTTTAATGCACGTTACTTTATCTATTGTGTTTTCTCGATAAAAATACACGCGTTGTCAAAGGAAATCAAATAATTTTATTTATTGCCATTTGTGTTTAGAAACGTAGAAATTCTTCTTTGTATTGTCGAGGAGAAAAAAAATAAAATTATCGATAACTTTTAAAACATTGTTTCGAAAATTAGTTTTCTTTATTATTCCACCTTTGTGATTAAGATCGTGAATTCCTTTCTTATTAATAATGAAAACATTCAATTATTCGATATTTGATATTTTTCAACGCTATTGTTTAATAACATCACTATATCAGAAAATTGATGATAAGAATATATAAGGATAAACGATTGTTTTCCGAACGATTTAACAATTGCGATATTATAGGAAAAATAACGCACAATAGTATCGTAACTCTAATGATTATGTAGTCAAATGAGCAGAAAAAAGAATTGGCTGGAGGATAAGTAGATATTTCAGTGGTAATGTATTAAAATTTTTAATTAGGCACGAAGATGATAGCACTCTAAACAATTGGACAATAAAATCCGGTAAAACCGATCATTGCTTGTCTCGCGCTTACGGCACAGTCGTCGCAAAAATTGGCAACAGCGCTTCGACTCGGTTCATAATAAACGAGACGCAGCTCAAAACTATCCAGCTGATCAAGTAAATTGCCGGGATCAATGGGCGAACTGATGCTCCAGTCGATCCCCAGAAACTTTTCTCTTTCTTTTAGAATTTTCTTCAATGACTTTTATCCAACTCGCGTCTTTCAACGATTATCGTCGCGCGTCATAGTCTCTACAGTCCATTCACGCTCGGAAACTTTTCTTCAGCGAGCATTCGTCGCTTCTTTCAAACCGCAATTCGGAAACGCAGACTTTTTAAAATCATTGTACTTCTTATACTGCGGTCAGTGCGAATTCACAAATATACCCATTCCAACAACAATTTACCGCTTGAAATTCAAATATTATAGTTTTGCAATTCAAAATGCCTCACTTTTCCTTCAAAATTTATATATCCTCCATGCAGCCACGTTTGCAAACAATATTACATAATCCCGTTAAATTAACTTTGACTTGCTATCGGACAATAGTCCCCGTAGTCCTATTTCAGTAAATTATAATTGTTAACAAAGAGTCGCTATTATTAAATACAATTGAGATTCGTGTAAAAATGCCTAGAGTCATTAGCATTACACGGGGCAAATGCGAAAATAAATATCGGACGAGACAAGTTAAATTGGTAGAAAAATCAGATCTTAATAACTTCAATTTCACTTACTACTCGTCTACTACCATTTCTCCAATTGTTTAATTTCTAATGAAAAATTAGCTTACACGTGCCGGGGGAGGGGGATAGTCTCTTTGCCCATTGACTCTCTCATAGACTCTTTATACATTTTTCTATTTTACACGATTTATGATGAATGAATCATTTCATATTTTATAAAGGCAAATAAATCTAGCCACAAGTGGCTGGCTGAACTTCCTTCCTATTATTTACATTGATAATGGATGAGCAAAGTCAAGGGACGCCATTGAAAGGCTAAATTCGTTACTGATTATACTTTGATGCTATCGAAAATAAGAATACATTGGACGATGGAACAACATATGCTTGGTGAAAGTGAAAAGTCAATCGTTGACCCAATTAGCGCGCTAGATTAATGTAATGAATGATCCCAAATACTTAGATACTTGATAATTACTAGGTGCGTTCGAGCCGCCACCTCGCTAAACCCAAATAAAACTCAGACCTAATTTTACTAGATTATGGGGAAACGACGTCATTTTCCTTATGGCCATCGGAGTATTAGTCAAGCGCTCCATCGCCAGTTATTCCGAAACTACAGTCGAATGCCAATTCCTGAGCGAACTCCCTTCCAATTGAATACAACAAAGGGTGAGCATACATATGGGGACCCCGTATCTGAATAACCGGCCAGCTGATAAGAGAAACAAGTGCCGAGCCAAGCCATGCCCTACCCCACGTCCCCTTCCTATCCTTTCACGCCCCCCCTCCTCCTCCTCCACCTCCTCCTCCTCCTCCTCCTCCTTCGCCATCAAACAACAAATACAACCGCTATCGATTCTCAAACCCCGTCCCCATCATTCAGGACATGGCAGAGGCGTTGACAAGGCGTCGTCAGTCCATTCACGCGATCGAGTCGTGGCTCATCCTCGTTAAAGACTGGTTATAACAGCCTCGGGTCGTGATCATCGAACCTGCCCTCACATCCGTACTTATCGGCGCAATCCCACGCGACTTACGCGTCAATAACCTCGAGTCCGTGCTCAAAGGCGATCGAGGTGCGCGCTTCGACGCGATCCGTGCGCATTACGATTGCGTAAAAAGCTCGAGCCGGTAATTCGCATTATGTAGCCGGGCGGGTGCGCGGGCGCGCATCATCCTACGCGGCCATCAAGTGCATGTATATGCGAGCGAGCGGGAGAAAGGGCTATTAACGGCCTATAAGAGAAATAATAGGCTCTTGTGCGGGAGCCGAGTACATAACCCTTCGGCCCCCCCCCCTCAACGGTCCTCCCCCCGTCCTAGCATGTATGGCGCTGGGCTTTCGACGACCTTGGCCGAAACCTATTCCCCACCACCGCTCCACCCCATCCCATGATATGCCAAACTCTCAGCCAGCCCTCGTCGTGTCGCGTCCTCCTTCTTCTTTGCCCCTGCTTCCAACCTCCTACCACCTCCTGGACGGGCCTCCATTCTCGTAAGCTATTGCCAGGAGCTTTTCAATGTGTCGCTCACAATGCTCACGATTGTCCGCGGAATCGAATCTTTTGTCAATTCCTCGAACTTCACTTCGACAATGCCTCCGCACGGGACAGCCTCTTCATTTATCTCGATAATGCTGCACTTGTTTAGCATTAGTTTTTTTTACCGCGTATTATCGCTCCTCTTCCCCCCCCCCCTCTTTTCGCTCTTCCCCCTTCTTCCCGCCGTAATGCAAATGTATTCGTAGAATTATTCTGACTCTTAAAGGAAGATTTCTCTCGATATCTGCCTTATTATTCGACCACGCGCCATTCTTATATGCAAGAGGCTTTCATTATTTATGAGGTGTATGGTTACATCGTATGCCGGATACCTTATTCAAGCGTCAAATTGCAGGATAGAGAAAAATATCGCGCGAACGGTTCTTCAAGTGGGAGGAGACGAGCATTGTTGAAGTTTCTCATCCGTATATATTTTTTTATTTTTAAGCTCGATATGGCTCCAGTGTTTTTATGATTATGATGCGGTTTTGCTATTAAGGTTTATTGGAGCCGCGCTCCAGGCACTCTTTAAAGAAACATTTATCCATATAAATTAAACGTAATTCATTACCAAACCAACAAAGTAGCGATAAATCGAGAATATAACAGATGAAGTACCGCGCAAATAGACACTTACTCGAATTACTTTTTTTTGCCATTGGAAAGAATGCAAGTCAATTTACGTTTCTTGGTAAAGAGCCGCGGTAAGGTTATGCATAGTTGCTCTTGTCGGGCGGGGCGGTTGGATGAGTTCGGTGGTGGCGGGGGAGGGGGGGGGGGGGGGGGCGGGGGGGGACGGGCGGAGAAATCGTAAAGGAGGATGGCGTTGGAGATGATCGGCGATTTATGTGTCGCTGCGCCAGAGCGGACGAAGGAAGTGAAGTAAGTTGCGCGATGCAGTAGAGAAACGTCATAAACAGCCGTAAATTTGTCTAAGACCATAACAGCGTGCGGAGCCGCGGATTTGCGAATTCTCGGCTCTCGGGAAAATAAAGCAAGTCCTTGGCACTCCCTTTTCCATTGGCTTTTTTCACCCCGGCTTCTCCTTGCAGCCTTGTCAGTCGCAGGGGCTTCCATGCGCCGGTTGCTCCTGAATTCTCTTATATTTCCCATTCGGCTCTTCTTCCCATCCTCGTGCGCCTCCC
>NW_011948432.1:1974565-1993598 GCF_000503995.2 Ceratosolen solmsi marchali
TTTACCTTACACAGAAGCGCGCGCGCTCTCTCTCTCTCTCTCGCTCTCTCTCTCTCTCTCTCTCTCTCTCTCTCTTCCTGTCTCTCTCATCACAATACGATCCACCCTCCTTCGTGGCCATAAGAGCCAATACGTCGTGTCGTTAGGGAGCCGCGCATTGCGTAAAAGCCGTTGAGGCGCGATGGTAAATCAGGATAATGGCGTCCCTCGGGAGTAAGAAGCCGCTGTCGCTGACTGACAATCGTCTTGGAGATAAAGAAGGTGGTAAGCGTGTGTATATATTTTTTCATTCTTTCTTTCTTTTTTGTTTTTTATTTTTGCTTTCTACGTCGAGGTAAAACAAAATCAATCCGCCGTGAGAGCGAAAAGGGAAAAGAGATGAAGGTGAAAGTGAGGCTGTCGGATGTTGACTTTTTGCACGGCCAATGCGATGATGCTTTACGTATGTACGCGCGATGAAGGATAATTTCACTTGCTCCGACTCGGGGATAGCGGGAAAAAATTACTCTTCGTTAATTGTAATTCGTGTCCGTTTTCTTTGGCCAAACCTCATAAACTTTCATAGAGTATTAAACATCATCCATTATAACAGAGTTGCTTTCTCATGCATTTTTCTAAATTTTTATGTTAAAATTTAGAGTGATACATAGCATAAAAGTAGTCTTCATTGAAGATTTTACATTTAATTGAAACATTGTTTCTAAATATTGAAATATGAATTTTGTTAATCCTAAGTAATCTGTATATATCCTGTGTGTATATATATATATATATATATATATATATATATATATAGTTGGCAGATGAAAATTATCCTATTATTATCACTATGTAAGCGATAAAAAGATAATATATAAAAGTACTTATCTAATTTTTTGTCGAGAGAGCAGTATAATAGAAGATATAACGCAGACTATCGACGACGTATTTTTGCCTTTCGCAACATAAATAATCCAAAAAAATAATAAAAAAATTTATATGATAACTAGATTGTGTTATCCATTTGACATAGCTGCTCTTTTTTTTCTTTTTTTTTTTTTCTGCACATAATAAAGTTAGCTGTAAGCATGTTTGAAAAATAGAATTATTTTTACTCCTACCTACTGCCACATCTGATTCTTTAAATTAAAAGATTATAAAGATAATTTGCCAAATATTCTAAATTAATGCCCGACTCTTGTCGATGCATAAAAAAAGGCAATATATATATATATATATATATATATATATATATATATATTCGATCGATTTTAATGCGAAGCTTAAACAATTACACGCGTTTTAAAAGTTATTTTATTGGAAAAGCCATTTTATGCTCGCAGAATACAATCTTGATGAATGATGCTCGTGTCAATTAGCCGCTTTGAGTAAGTTGAGATCATAAATAAAACAAAACGACACTTTCATACGTATAAGAAAAACAATTCCAATTACACGTTATCTCATATACCATACGCGTCTTATAAATCTTGAGTATCTAGAGCAAACATGGTTGACTTGTGGATAATTAAAATTATAGCCAAACAAAAGTATCGACAGATCGAGAAGGAATGGAGCTAAGAGGAGAATCAAGAGAAAATAACTGGCCGAAACAAGAAGAAGCGCCTCCCGTTGATATAAATCGAAAAAGCAGCAGACTACAGAGCAGACCAAATAAATCAAAAGCCTTCTTTAATGAAATAGAAGTTAAGTAAAGGGAAGCCTTAGAAGTGAAAAGTGTTTAAATGAACGTAAATACCAAAGATACAATTAAGAGTTCCAAGTAGGTAGGAGTTGGTTCGAACGCCAGCAGAAGCGAAAATCGAAAGGAAAACGAGAATAAAAGAGCGTTAAAGTTCGCGTGGCAGCGATATACACGAGTACATAAACAGCCTGGGCACTCGATCTACACTCACCGACACCCTTTCCCTCGACCTCTACTTCCGCCCTGCCCCGATAACTCGGAGAATTGAAGAGCCGATTGGGTGGAGAGATAAACCTGGCGCCAGTCAGTCCCGACTTTCCATACGCGTCGCATCCTTTGGACATCCTATATGCAAAGCCACTCGAACACCCTCGTCTGTCAAAATACCCTACATGTCACAGCGAATTGCGAATTCCAGATATTTTTTTCCTCAAATTACTAACTCGCCAAATTATATCAGGCAATACCAAGATTTGTAAGTAACCCTTTTAGCTTTTGAATTCTCTTCCAAACTCCCGATAGCCCTAAAGTTATGTCGCATTGAACTAATCCTTGTTCGCGAAATGTTTTCTTGAAAATCATTAATATACAACACGCGCGTACAAAATTGTCCACATATAATAATATACTGCTTTAGGCACCGAATTATCACTCAATTATCACCATTAACCTGTTCATTAGGCTAGTATCGTTAAATTTTAGCCCTTGGTTTAATACTTCGAGAACTTCTAAATTTATACGACGCAATTACATTGCAATGTTTAAACGCACCCCCATCATGCCAATTATCCTCGGCTATATATTCCATTTACATAAAAAGAAAGCATTGTCACTAGTCATTCGTATGTTTTTAAACAAATTTCATTATACGCTGGTCTGCGCCTTTGTTTATGTTCTTCTCTTTTCATAGCAACTTTAATGGAACTTAATGTAACGTCGATGCGCTTGGTAATGAAACTTGTCGAGGACATATCACTGGCGACTTGATTATTTCTTCCTCGCGCTAAAACATCACCGTTAATAAGCAGCGTTAATAAATAGCTCGGAGATTGTGGAATCTATCGCAATAGAATAGAAATCGCAAAAACTCTCTACCGAAATTGCATTGGAACGCGGATGAAATGATCGATAAATTGATAAATACGTTGACAATGGCTCTGTCGGATTCCAATGTATTCCCTTCCTTCTTCACACTTCTTATCGCCGTTTCATTGTTATCGCTCATCATATTCGACCACATTGATGCGCCCGCCCCACCCAACAAAAAACTACAACACGGCCCGTCCGGAAAAATGCAACGACGCTCAAAGTCTGGAATCCGCCCGGTATAATAACGTCTATTTATTGAAATGCGTAATCCAGAGATCGAGAGCAGCCGCATTTACATCTAATCTGGCTGGGGAGTAGGCTAAACGCCACAATATCTACTATCTACAGCGAAGCTGCAAACAAACACGGGAGGGGCCTGGTATATCTGCAGGGTTAGTCGAACTGTCGTTCCTATACCCCCTCCACGAGGATCATTATCGCCGGCGGTCATTAGCTACGTGTGTAATGGTGGCAGGGCTTTTGGGGTGGCACGGGTCTCGCGATCTAGACATCGACTCTGCCTATAAAGTGACTTTCATGTGCTGGAGGTGGCAGGAGGAGGGCTAACAATGCAAAAAGGACCCGCTGCGGCAATTTATTTTGGATTAGTAGCGGTCGACGCCACCTGTTTTGTGCATTCGTGTATAAATATTCGTGGTAAAGGAGACAAAGGAAGAGCGAGAGAATGAGAGAGAATGAGAGAGAATGAGAGAGAATGAGAGAGGGAGAGAGTGAAAGAAGCTCGGACGAGTGGTCCAATAAACGAGAGGAACGGAGAGTCGTTTTGCAAAACAGTTTAATGCAATTATCGCGATTGAGGGGAAAACTTCGTTTCGACCTCTATGTCGGATGACAACCCTCATAGAAATTGGTCGACGGCTTCTGTCTCTCTCTTTCTCACTCGATCTTTCTTTGGCTTTTGAGAATGTCCAATTTATATCAATTAACCTGCGTTATTTCATTGGAAATTTAGCGAATTTACGTTTTTCCATTTTTATAAACGGAACGACCGACGAATGGCACAAACTTATTCCTGCTAATCTTTTGAAGTCCAGATTTTTTTCTTATTAATAGCGATAAAATAATACGATTCATTTTAAAGTTCAATTAATTACAAATTTTTTTTTATTTTCAACATACTCCAAGCTTCACATTGCTAAACTATATATATATATATATATGTATAAATTTATACCTTATGTATAAAATATAAAATTTCAAGAATTGTAATTTACCTATGTTGAGGAAATTGTTTTCAGATTGTAAGACGTATCCACTAGACTTAGACAACGTCCATTTCTCCCTTTACTTCATTTCTCATTCTCCTTATATCCTTCATTTCCTGAACTTTCCAACACTTGATTAACTTTAGGAAGTGAACCAAGTAGAGTGAATAGACGAAAGCGATCATTAGGATAAAGCGATCGTGTAATGAACGCGTGCAAAAGCTGAGTCGTATATGTCTGTACAGAGAGAGAGAGAGAGAGAGAGAGAGAGAGAGAGAGAGTGTGTGTGTGTGTGTGTGTGCGCGCGCGCGTGCGTGTGTGTGTGTGAGGACGACTGAGATTCGGACGCGCCCTTAATTTATTTCATGTTGGGTGTGGTTTAGATGAAGGTTTTGCTCGAGTAAAGAAGTCCACGAGCCTCAATTAGCCCAAAAACAACTGAATTTGTAACAAGGCGATTAACTCTGATGGAAAAATTGATGATGTGTCGCTTACTGATTTATCGTTCGTTGGCCCCAACGAATGAGATTTATCTTTCGAATTGAAAGAGATTAAATGTTAACGTTTCGCGAGTCAAAAGGGAGTTTTCACGAGCACTTAAACGAAACATCGAGTCGATACTCCACGTAGTTTTTAAAGTGAGATTTTTTTTTCTTCTCTCCGAAAAGACGTTTCAATGTAAAGCAAGGTGATCGATAAGGTTTATAATACATTTTGACATCTGTTCAATTTATGTAATAAAACAACGTTCATCAAACAACGAGTCTACTAATGTAATATTTCTATCACAAAGTAGCGGAAAAGTTTAATTGACCTGACAGTATTTACAACATTTCTAGATCAAAATACACCGATTGTATAGCTGACACCGAAGACGGCCCGAAAGAATAAACACCCATCCAAATACTACCAGCTGAGAAAACATCGTTAAGTTCGATTAAAAAAGGCTTCGCTCGATAAGTATCTGCCGGCAGTTCATTTAAACTCATCTCGTCCAAGCCAGCAAATAGATCCAGCTTGACGGCCTGCATCCCTTCCCTTACGAATAATCCCGATCAAGATATCGTTGGCGAGATAATCTAGCTTACCGCTGCTCCTAAGGTAGCTCCGGCCGAGTCCGCAAGTGATCGATGGACCCGAGAGATTAGTCAATAGTCGACTCCCGTGAAAATAAGGTTTAATAAGCCAAAGCGAATAGCGCCAACTTTTACGTCATCGGTCCTCGACCCATCAGGACTTGCGTGATACGCAAGACTATTTTGGCGTTGGGAGCGCATCGACCATTATGAACGTCCAGTTGATTCAACGACTTGGGGATCGGGAGCCGATACGTGCGACCGACCTCCGCGTCTCGCGTGCTGACGCGAATTCGGCAAAGGGCCCGACACGACAGCCTCCTCCATTATTTTATTGGCATTATTTCGTGTCGAGCCTCCCATCGTTTTTATTTATCCACTTTATGTTCGATGAAGGCAGCTCGAGATTGAGATTCTTGGCCCGCAGGCGTGACTCCCCGCGCCAAGTTAGACTCCCGCCTACTACATGGCACTCTCTAACTAAAGAGTTCGGAGCAGGAAGTTGGTACGTGCAAGGGTTCGTGTTGACCGTGTGTTAGGGTGAGTTGGGACTGACTGTCTTCTGACTGAAATCGATCGTCCCTCGAGTAAATGGATCGATCAATCTTTTATCAAGGAAGCTTTCTTCGATATTCTCATTACTATCGATCGACTGGATTGTTTGACTGATCGAACTGATTCATTTTTTATTATGACGAGCGATAGTTTCTTCAGCCCTTTGGATTTGAAAATTAAAAAAGTCGAGTAGTGTAGGCCCTGTTGTACTATATCATTCAAATACCATTTGAGATACGCGAACCTATCACTAATATCGTATTTCTATATCAAAAAAGTTAGGTTCTTTTATAATCTTCGTTTACTTATTAGCTTAAATCGTCATGTTGGGATTAATCGTGTCGTTAAAGATTGATTCACAGTAATTAAATAATTAACGTCGGAGTGTCATAAGATCGATATCCAATACATTTACAAATTAGTAATTTATCAAATTTTAATTTCTTCGTTGTACTCGTGTAACTCGGTACACACGAAAGACCAACTGACGATGCAAAGGCTTTATGTAAAATTACATTGCAGTTATAAATTTTTCTCGTGAAAATTGTATGAACACGGTAGCGTGTTTGATACGCTTGGCTAAAGCCGAAAATAGAAAAGAAAATGGGGGAGGTGAAAGAAGATGATGAAGATGAAGAAGAAGAAGAAGAAGAAGAAGAAGAAGAAGAAGAAGAAGAAGATGATGAAGAAGAAGCAGCAGAAGTAGTAGTAGTTGTAGTAGTAGTAGAAGGAGAAGCAGTAGTTGTAGTAGTAATAGAAGAAGAAGCGAAAGATAAAGAAGTAGAAGAAAAAGATGATGATGATGAAGAAACGAAAACGTGGAGAAACTTCCAAATGCTGGCACAAAAATGATAATGGAAAAACTGGGATTTTGCATTTGCGCGTGCACACGTGCGAGTGAATTTCTTGATGCCCAACGGACGACAAGCGTTATCCTTTAGGGCGGAAAAAAGAAGAAAAAGCGCGAAGGGGCTGGCAAATACGATCGAGGTCCGAATTCAGTGGCGTTAAGGCGTTGAACGGCACGCGCGCACATAATTCACTTATGTTTGTTATGGGTTGCCATGGGGAGTGAGATATAACCTGGCGAACCAGCCGTTATTGGCGAACAGCCAAAAGCGAGAGGGAATATAGATAGCGGCACGCTCAGTCTTCTACCCGAGCGCGCCAATTCTTTTAGAGTTCCACCCACCCACCCCTCGCCCGCTGGCTCTTTCTCCTCTTCCTCCTCCTCCTCGTCTTTTTACGAACGAGCCTCGAAGAATTAAACCGCCGTCGTTGCGTTCACTAAGCAAAAGAGAGAGAGAGAGAGAGAGAGAGAGAGAGAGAGCGGGAGAGAGAGAGAGAGAGAGAAAGAGAAAGAGCGAGCGACACGACGCAACTTCCTTGCAACCACCCACTCGCCACTACCCCTCAGTGTCTGGTAGGCGCGTTTTGCGAAGTTGAGGCGCGATTGTGTGCTATTCTGAACGCGCTGGTGTTCGTAAGTTCGGCTGAACGACGTCGGGTCAGTTTATGCACGAACGCCCACGCAATTATACAGCTTACTTCCAGAAGATGCGACAGCTAATGATCTTAAGGAAGTTTTAATAATGCTGGGATGTCTACTTTGTAGGGCTATGGGAAAGTGTGAGTGGTCGAGCTTTATCGATGCGTAAGTGTGCATTTGGTATTCAATGGGTAGTATGGAGTGCCTCGGTTAAATATTTTTTTTAAGCATTGGAGGTGACAAATTAATCTTCTTATAGTCTTAAGTAAAGGAATTTTTAGATGGGAAAGGTATAAATACTTTTTAATATAGTATATAGTCTTATAGAAGATGAAAATGTTCTTTATAAAGAATCCGTAATGATGCAAGGAATTGCGAGTGAAAATTATTTAAACGAATACGAGATGTAGATGAAAAAATTGAGCTACAGCCTATAAGTAGCCTTCTATCGTAAATTATATATTTATGTATGTGTGCTGTGTTGTGTGCGTGTTGTGTGTGCGTGTTGTGTGTGTGTGTGCGCGCGCGCGCGCGCGCGCTCATTGCTGTATTAATAATTGTAAAAGTTTAGCAAGATTAACGTTAAAATAATCCGAACGATAAAGATTTTTGCTCTTATCCGGCATTGGGATCGAGGAAACTATTTATTATAAATGATTCCATTAAATACAAAAGTTTGTCCCTCATTGTAATAGGAGAAATTTATTTTCACGCAAATCTTGGTGTTTAAAGAAATTACGGTCTGGGCTGGCTTCGGATCGATTGAAAATGCAAAACTTTTCATCCTCGTGCTCATGAAGTAAGAGAAAAGGCAGGAAGAAAAGTGAGCGTAAAATGTGCAAATTGGTGGAATGAGAAATGCGTGGCAGGAAAGTTTTCCAAGATATTTGGCGACGGTATTTTAACTATTGTCCGACGCACTCGGAAGTTCAAGTCGAAATTCAAATTCTCTTAACGAGCTCGGGGATCTTGTATTATTTAAATGTCAAGCCAGTAAAATGAAAGTAGAATCGCTGCTTTCTAATTCTGTTACACCATAATAAAATTAATTACCTCGCAATTGTGGATAAATAATTTATATTTTCAATCCCATAACCGTTGTTCAAAACCTGCTCTATCACCTGAATAACGACATGCGAATCGGTGCCTGCGCGAGCGCAAACGCCAAACTTCTTCATCTTATTCTGCGACTTATTTTGTTTCTTATTTTAATAACAACAACAACAATAATAATAATAAAAGAATAAAACGGGACCTCGAACGTGAACGGGTATCGTACATAATAATCGTCAATAATGCTCTCCGGTAGCTGGTAACGAAGCGGACGGCAAATTACGAGCGCACGTGTCCCGTTATCCTTTTTTCGGTCCCTGACGGCCTTTATAAACGGGCCCCACTTTCTCTCCCTCGTTTGTAACAGCGCGTAGGTAGATCCATTCACGCGCACCGAAATCCTTGCGTAAGGGCCAGACTCACGGCCATTGGTAATAAGCTCCAAAGAAACGACGCCCGTAAAGAGTCTCTTGAAGAAAAAAGGAAAAGAAGAGGAAAAAAAAGGGGGGAAACAAGAAAGAAAGAAAATAAAGAGGCCCGGCTAAGAGCCGAGGAATAAGAGAAAGAAAGGTGGTCTTAGGAACCGCAATTTCGGTCACGATTGAAAGCCCAAAACTATTGGGACGAAAGGAGTCGTCGAGTCACGCACAGTCGAATTCAAAGTGGGTCACGGCTCACAAATGCCTCGATCCCCCTTGGCCATCCTGCCCACCCATCTCTCCATCCTCTTTGTTAGCTTCTTTACATGCGTGCGGAAGGGAGCTGAGCAGCTGCACGGAGCTTTCTTTCGACTTTTCAACGATGATTTAGCAGCGGCGAGGTAGCAGTGACGCCGCGCGACAGCGATAGCTCTCGATCGTTCGCTCGATACTTAAATCATACAAGCGAGAAGTAAGGGCAATCGAGTGGTTAAGCCGAGAGTCGATTGAATCAGAATCGCATTGAAATTTTAATTTATCTGTGTCGTATTTGTGTCGTATTTGTGTCGTATATGTGTCGTATATGTGTCGTATTTGTGTCGTATTTGTGTCGTATATGTGTCGTATATGTGTCGTATTTGTGTCGTATTTGTGTCGTATATGTGTCGTATTTGTGTCGTATTTGTGCCGTAGCCGTAGCTCGAAAATTCTTCTACGAAAATATTCTACGACACGCTCACGGCATTGACATTGGAGCGCAATAATTAATTTATTCAAAGCCATTCGCTCGGATGAGAAAAATTAATTTTCGTAATAATTTATCCGGATAAAATAAAGTTTTTCATATCGAGACAATTTTAAAAGAGGCAATCAATTTTCGTAAACTTATCCCATCGTGTTAAGCGCATAATTCTGGAAAATCTTTAATAAAGTGCGCGTCTGCACTCCTGCTACTCCTCATAATAATTTTATCTTTACGAATTTTCAAGTTAATTTTTCTCCAAAGATCCACCGAGTTATTCGAATTTCCAACTTATCCAATGGATAAAGGGAACATGCATGCACGAGCATAAGATGCAAATTATAACCGGTTTTTATGTTATAATATTATATTATATACGCGTCCACTTGGTTATTACAAATTGTTGTTTACCGTTATGATTCTACTCGTCTCTAAAGACTCCGATTTACTCATAAAGTTGGGGAATATGCAAATTCGCTGCTTAGAAAAGAAATTTAAGGAATTCCGAGGGATCGCGACTTGGCGGAAAATCATTCGCCAACGCGATGCACACGAGTAAAAAGACATCGATTATATATCCATGAGGAAGAGGATATGGAAAAAGCGAGCATAGAGAGGCGCGCAAGAGCAGCCGACTCCTTCCGGCTCCTCCGGCTCTTCCACCTGTCCAATCATGAATTTTCACTGCGTCCGTCGAGCACTAGGCGACTCATTAGCTAACAACCGTTGACGTCTCGTCCTGCATTGCTTAACCGAGATTGATCAAACTGCCGCTCGACTTTTTGCAGAATAATACAATCGAATATGAAATTCATTGAGCGCAATACAATTTAAGCATTTCCAAGAATATAGGAATTCCACCTTGGAGATTAACGATTAATCCAATTGTTTCTTACATGCGCCAAACTTATTCCATTCGTATCTGAAATAAGACCATCATTCGGCTTTCTACGTAGACCACACCTCACTTAAATTAATGCCGTTTACTGAATTTACGTCTATTTAAGTAAAAGTTTTTATTCCCACTCTATATTTATGCTGTAAATTAAACGAGCGAGTAAATCAACGAATGCGAGTCTAATGAAATAAGCTCTTACGACTGGTTTAATCGTTCCAACGATTGTCCATTTCCCTGGGAATTTTCCACTTCGTTAAATTGAGATCTATCGGAATTTATTTAATTCTACGCATCCGTGCAAATATGACGAAAGTCGAATGAACATATGAAAATTAAATAATCGAGTCACGAGCAATCTAGATGCCGTAGAAGATTTATAAAACATCGCTCGCCAAATATCATGTTACGGGCCATAAAAGTTTTTCCGAGCTCCGCAATCGATGAATAATTCTCAATGGTATATATATATATATATATATATATATATATATATAATCGGCTTTTGGAATATTGTCTCTCTCTCTCTCTCTCTCTCTCTCTCTCTCTCTCTCTCTCTCTCTCTTTGGACACTTTCGAGCGATCAATTTCTCGTCCCTATACTAATTAATGTACAACAACTATCGCGGACTTACTTATATTGCGCACGCTCGATTAAGCTAAATATTGCCGTACTCGTTGGCTTTGATTGGCATCGATGCTAAGATACACAAATTACGAATTAATGATGCACCGTAAGCCGCGTGTGAAAGTGTGTACGTGCGACGCTAGCACACCAAATAGTTTATTACGATAGGCGAGCATTGGTATATTAGTTAGTTTGTATCCCCCCAACGCGTTGAGTAAGTGAGTAAGTCGATGCAACTAACTCGAGCACCTCGAAGAAAATGCAGGTGCGAGAATGAGAGATCGATCGCGCTGCTCTCGAGGATCGTATTTACTCCGGGAGAGGCTCATTGAAAGTGATAGTATTAATACGTAAATCCGTACGATCATCGTACCAGTTCATGCACTCTAATAAGTTATTACGCCCAACAGACAAGTTTTACTTCGGCTATTTCGCCAATTCCTAGCCACATTAGCCATCTTTACATTATAATGGCTGCTCCCCATCGATTTATCGTGCCTCGTTAATGATACTAATTTGTAAAAGACACGAGGAAAAGCGGAATAAATAGCTCCACCCTGCGAAAGTCCACCACTGCCTAAGTGTCCGTCCATTGCAACGACAGCTTTTCACGCATAGCTATTCACGCCTACATTTCACCCTAATACTAGAGTCCTTAAAATTGTCGGCGGCCGAAAGAATCGTCGGCCGTCGTGAAAAAGTAATGCCCTTTTCATGTAGTGCACGCGATACCATACCTTGTCCGGCTTAGGCTCACGTACGTTTCATTCGCCACCTCCGCCACCACTTCCGCCGCCACCCCGTTGAACCTCCCCGTAAGCCCTCCAACCCTCACACGATATCCCGCCTCGACTAGCTTTTACCGCTCGACCAGAGACGACGCGAGTCTTTATTTTCCTCGGCGACGCGCGATTCCCAAGAAAATACCCGATAAGATCGTCAATTTCAGTCTTTTCCAGCGGCGGTGGCGGCCCCCGCGCTTGTTAAATGCCGACCTTTATGTGCGTGCGTTGGCGCGCGGGCCCATGGGTAACGAGATTTATTTATCACCGACGAGGCGGTAAATTTTTCGTTGATCAATCGCAAAGTTCTTACTACGCGCTATTAATGCCAAGGGGATAGATCCATTTACGCAAACTGTTATTGCCATGTATGCACGTCGCCCCATGTCCATGTTACACGACCATTGAATGCGATGCAAAATAAGAATAAGAATAAGAAGAATAAGAAGAATAAGAAGAATAAGAAGAATAAGAAGAATAAGAAGAAGAAGAAGAATAAGAAGAATAAGAAGAAGAAGAAGAATAAGAGAAGAATAAGAAGAAGAAAGAAGAAGAAGAAGAAGAAGAAGAAGAAGAAGAAGAAGAAGAAGAAGAAGAAGAAGAAGAAGAAGAAGAAGAAGAAGAAGAAGAAGGCGATGATGATGATGATGGAGAAGAAGAGGCTGGAAGAAAAGGTGGAAGAGCATATTGCGCTGAATTTTCTGTGATTCATTAGTATTCGTGCAATAGTTGACTCCGCTGACTGCAAGACTTTCCGAGTCTTTGAGAGCTTGAACTACGGCATTATTAATTGACTCGCGCCTTCCTACCGAGGATTACAATTAAATTTTTATGTTTCGTTAATTGCGTGATTGCTTTCATTGAAATCAATTGCTGATCGATGCTGTTTTCGATGCCTGTGCCTTTCATATATATATATATATATATATTTAAAAAAAAAACAGAAGATGTATGGAATAGGTACCAAGTAAACCGCAAAAAGCAACGATTCCGTTGATCCGACAGATAGCGTAAGAAAGATGAAGAATCAATCTGGTTGCGATTAATATTAAACAAAATTTGCTCGACCATAAACGATATAAATTAAAATTTTTATTTTACATTAGATCGGAAAATTCAGATTAGAACGCTAATATATAAAACTTTCAGTTATATCTGAAAAGTATATCTGAAAAATTTTTGTTTTCCATCGAGACCGATTATTGAGACGAAAATGCCAATATTGATATATTAACGTATTTTACCAACCTCACAAAGTATTTCACATCTAATAGTATCAATTTTCGGTCTTATAAAAAAATAATAATGATAATAATAATAAGCTATATAGATTGAAATTTTTTATTTTTAATGGATATAAAATTTCTTTAAAGTTTTATGACATTCGTTAAGCACTCGGATAATATTCGATGAGTCTTCATGGGGCAAAATATCGATTTCGACTTTACGAATCTTTTCAATTTTCCGTTACGCAAACATGTATGCGCCTTAGCCATGTGGATTAGTTCTTCGAGTACGAATATTTAAAAAGCGATATACGCCGATGGAAAAAATAACATAATAAATCGAAATCATCGTGTTAACGATAATAATCATAATTATAGCTCAAAAAACAGTTGTACATCGTCCGTCTAATATTATTTGATCGTCGGATCAAAATATAAGTGTAAGTATAATGTCTCTTGGAGACTCGTATGGTGCTTGAATTTTATGCACTCTGCTCGAGAGAGGACGGTGGCATTCGAGGATTATTTTATTCGAGCAAAAATGAAACTTGAGTTTTAAAGTACAAAAGATCATGCTCCATCACACACATACACTACACCCCCAATCCCTCGAACCATCCCCACAGCACCGTTCTGCCCACCACCGAATCCCCCGTCCTGGTATAAAGCAATATACGTTTACCGCTTTTGATGCGTTTGTAGCGAAACAATACATCGACGTGCAATACGATCACTTGACTTCCTATAATTCTTTACCGACATCAACGACAATACGGGAACATGAGAAAACTGTCTTTCACTGTGTCGCTCAACGACTTCCTTCTGGCTAAACTCGACCTCCTAAACGCCATCCCTTCCCACTTTATTTTATCACTCGTACGTTCTTATATTGGATCCTTTTAAAAAATCTACTTTAAATATGAAACAATATTGCGAAATACTCTTATCCACATCGAAAGTCTATCTATGTCATTTGGTTTGTATATTTATTAATTATATATTGCAAATGTAAAGAAACCACGAGGAATTTGTTCTAATTAATTTTTAATGTTCATTTAATTAATATTAGTATGTATTAATGTTTAAGATCCTAACGGGGGATGTATTCAATGTACAATCCCTCCGGGAACTTAATATTTTTCAAGTGACCGAACTGATGCACATCAACTCCACATAATCATATTAATCAATCGAATTCATTATTGGAACGTTAATGTCAATCGATTTTATTTTATTATTTACTTTCGTTCGAATCATCTCGCACAAAATTGTGCTTTTAATACTTTGCAACATTTACAAAAGGCAGGTTATTGAGGATTTGTATATTAGGGGTATTTGATTTTGGAATGTCTGGCAGACTTCCATAGCAATAATATTATAGTCGACCTGTAGTCTCGAGAAGAATTTCAATTAAGTACTAACGGCGATCATATGTAATTCACTACGTACAATATGCACAATTATGCATAATTATTTCGGATTAGTGTCTAGCTGATTGATGCATTTGTTGTCATTGTTACAATATCGAATTATCAGCAATGAATTTAGACACTAATTTATAAATATTATTTGTCGTCCCATAAATCCTTAATCCGTATTAAAGTCAAATTATATATAATTCATCGGACTAAAGTGAGTGTAAGCTCACGTATGCATAGGATTAAAAAGAGTGTGCATTAATTAAGATTTTATTGGTTAATCTTGGTAGTTGTATAGTGAAATCGTAACAATAGTTAACGATTAACGTATAAAGCGAAAAGAATCGTGTGTGCTCCTCGATTGTCGGTCGAGTCAATCCATAAATAACGGGCTCGGTGATATTTTATTTTTTTTATTTTCTTTATTTTTTTTAAATTATTCATTACCTACAAATAGAGAAATGAACACATATGTTTTCTTAGAATTAACAGTCGGAAAATAAATAAAAGTAATGCTCCCGTGCTGTCACGTTCCGGAGAATTTTCGTTCCAAGAAGCTCCCAAGTTCATAGTTTAATACTGAGCAAAATTAGCCGTCAGGAATAGCCATCAGGAGATAGAAAGAAAGATGTGCGTGCGTGTATTGTATACATAAACTGAAAAAAAAAAAAAAAAAAAAAAAAAAAAAACACCGTAGCAGAAATCAAAGGGTAAACAAGTACAGCAACCTTATCATAGTGGCTTCTCGGCTTGTAATGCGAATAAAAATATCCGAGGCGCGTGAGACATAACAACTCTTGTATTTAAAGAGGAAAAACACGTGAGCTAGCATTGAATTATAATTCGCATAAGATTAGAAATGTTCGCTTTGGGCTCCGGGGAGAGAAGGGGAATAGAGAATGAGAAAGAGAGGAAGACCGAGGCTAAATGCGAGAGGATTTGTGGGAAAACGCAGGGAGAATTCCATGCGGATAAAGCAATTAAAGACTATGGATACTAGCAGCTTTTCTGTATTTGCCAACGATTTTCCTCCAATTACCTTGTTGTTTGTTGTTGTTGTTGTCGTCGTCGTCGTCGTCGTCGTCGTCGTCGTCGTTGTTGTTGTTTTTGTTAAAGATGTTTCGCGGATTAGCCGGCCAAGTCACTTGGGCTTATTTCGATTTAATTCTATGGTCTTCCGCTCGATAATGTATCGCCTTCCAGCAATATCATCGCTTTAGCCCTGTTTAGCTTTCCACTTGGTTACACGTATTTTTTTCATCGCTAACAAGTATTTTTCTCCGAATTATCCCGTCTCTCGAATTGCCATTTTTTTAAATAAAAATAAAGGGGGCTAAACATATTTACATTGCGGTAGCCTTCCTAGTATAGAAAACGTAATGGATGAAAGCAAACTTTTGCTCCGACGAAATTCGCCGAGTGCAATAGAATATCGATAATACGTGCTGAATAGCGGAAGCATTTTTTCTTTAGCGCAGCCGACAAAGTCGAAGGATTTTATTCGATTACGAAAAAAAAGAAAGAAAAAAAAAGAGAAAAAAATTAGTATCAATATAAAGTGCGATTTGCAAAGATTTATCCAGGGATAATAAAGAGGCGTGTTGCAGCAATACGAAGAGCACGTTTATCGCGATAAAAGTTCCCAAAGTATATTACAATTTGCCTTAATGTCGGCGATAAAGTCATTTGTTACAGTCTATTTAAAATAATGTTCAAAAATATCGCAAATTCGTTCGATATTATTGTTTATTATGATTGTCGTCTGTTACGATGGTCCTGCTTATTATTGCTTAGTAGAAAGGAATTTGTCTTTGCGTATCTCTATACGCTCAATTGATGCGACCATTTAAAATTTAATTTTCAATCAACAATTATTACTCTATAATGATTGGTAATCATTGTATGTCAAACATTCGCAATATTGCTGGATAATTGAGTATAAATATGACAATGCCTACACCTAAGATTAACAAATGCCGTCCACGGCATTCCGAATGTACTTTCTCAGGCTTTTAAATAAGCATTCGAATCTCTGTACGCGAAATAAATATACCACGAATACATAAAGCCGTTTCGTTATATTCGTCGTTTCGTGTCATTCTCGAAAGGGGCGCGCGCGCGCGCGTGCGTGTTTTGTGTTTACAACCAAGCAAGAGACGAATAATCTGTTTTTAATGTCATTTCTTGCTATTTGTCTTTTAGGTGACATGGAGATCCTGGCCTACTTCTTCGGACCGATTGGCGTTCTCTTGGCGATAAATCTCCTATTTTTCGCGGCGACTGCCCGAGAACTGACGTGTGGTCTGTGGAAAGGCGAGTTTGTAAAAAGCACGACTGAAAGGTAAGTTGAGATTTCTCAAACATAAAGACTGTTAAGGGAAAAAAACATAAAATAGTGAAAAACTGTGTAAAGCTTCTAAGCGCAAAGCAGCTTTCTTTGCGCAAATAAAGAGAAAGAAGAAAAGAGTGTATAAAATAGCACTTCCCGGGACTAATGGGATAATGTATATGGTAAAAACAAACAGTATTTTTGCTGGAATTTATTTCGTTTGAACCGATACCGATATAAATAACAAGAAAATAAGAGAAGAAGAAAAGAGCCGGACAATGGTATTGTAAAGAGATTTTTAGACTTTCTAATTTTACTTAATCTCGTGAGATAAGTTATTTACATATTTATAAGCTATCGTGTGTATTTTTGTTGGAAATAATGAAGCTTATGTGATTTTTTCAAAATCTTTCGTCAATGCTGCGAATAAAGTGCTACAGCTATCAATTCGCATATTATCGACAAATTTTCACTTCCCTACGATCTATGCGATGAATAAAGAATTTTTAAAATTTTTAAAAGAAAGTCTAAATTTAACGAGCCAAACGTTAATAATAATGAATAATAATGAAATATATTAATCATAACAATTATCATAGAAATAAATTTAATCGACTGTCGTAAATAAATAGGCAAAAGAAACTCTTTCATAGAGAATAAATTTTCTGATTCGACCGTATAAAAAGAAATGGTAGGGAGGCTCTATCATCGCTCTCCTGGTTTATCGTTCCAAAATCTGCCTTCAAAGTCCAGAAATAAAAATTATTATAAAATATAAAAATGAAAGATGCGCGCGCGCGCGCGTGTCTGTGTGTGTGTGTGTGTGTGTGTGTGTGTGTGAGAGAGAGAGAGAGAAGAGAGAGCTTGTGAATTATCCCCAATTATCAAATCCAGGATTGTTCAATCGAATTTCAAGTCACTCGGCTTTTTTAATAATAGACCTGGCCCCCGTCTTTTTAACCTTTGGAATCAAAGAAAAAACATAACAGCTGCAATGCGAGGTGGAAAAGGAGCTCGTCCGCTTTTTTTTTTAGATCAAGCCGTGGGCGAATGTTCGTTTCACTCGGCGGCCATATACACCTGCGCGCGATATTAGTCGGTGGGACCGACCTCGACTTTCTTCCCTCGCACGAGATCTTTTCACGGTAATTCGCCCTGGGCAGAGGTGGAGAGAATTTCATTTTCAATGCTGCCCTACACCGCACTCTGACCAAACTATTTTTCTTCGACTCGGATTCTATGCAACGCTCGACGGCACTGAAACTTTAATGTTCGGCAACGGCTCACCCGGACTTACGACGAGCACGTCGAGATATCGAGGAAGAACGGACGGACGGCTCGCAAAAAAAATATCAAAAAAAAAAAAAAAAAAAAAAAAAAAATTACGTATTCTCGCTACATTAAAATAAAACGAAAGTAAAAGAACAACAAAATCCTTGCCTTTTTTTTTCTTTATCTTTTTGTTTTTTGTTCTCCTATTGCGAGTAAACTGCTGCTGGCTTAGTGTCATTGTAACATTTAACCGATAGTTAAAGCCTGCCGTATAGATTTTGTCTCTCGACTGTCACATAAATAAGCTAAAGGTAATTAAAAACCTAACGATGCAATGAAATATTGCGAAAATGAATTGGGACAATCAATCTGTATTAAACATTAGAGTAGCTGCAATTATTTTTGCCATTGAGGATAAAAATTTCAAATTCTACTGCACAGCGGAAATTGATACGGACTGCAAGCCCAGCTCCGTACAATTTTCAATCAAGCTCACTTCCAACTAATCGCTCTCTAAATTTACGAAACGCATTATCACGACCACTCGAATGCCAGTGATTTTTATCGCTTCGATATCCCCGCGTCATCGTAACGAAACATTTTTCCATGCCACCTCCTCAACTGAAGCCTACCAATGCGAATTAAGCGTCAACTACTACTACTACTACTACTACTACTACTACTACTACTACTACTACTCCAACACCCGTAAAATTACTCTCGCGCGGCACCACTTCCATGACATTCGATTATACTCCGATTAAAGCGTGCGCGCATTAATGCCCCGATTAATCGCTCCGGTCCGCTCGAAGATGAATTTAGACCCAACGCGATCCGCTCGCCGCGCGTTTTCAAGACACTTTCCACCAAGCCTTACGAGACTACCCACCCTTCTGCCTCATTCGTCGCGTTAACGTCACTTTCGCGCCTCCCGTAAATCATGACACGTAGCAAACGCAGAGGTGGGGACGACTGCATAGCTCGTGTCGCGTTACGCGCAACTTCGGGTCCCGGTCCGATGGGACGGACGGCAGCATACGCGAATGATTAACGTCACTAACGTGTCTCGCCTCGACTGCAGCCTCGATTTTTCTATTAATAGGACAATAGGAGAATACTAATGCACTATTATGGATGAGGGGCGAAAGGG